>NC_035441.2:170863512-171090719 GCF_002127325.2 Helianthus annuus | reverse complement strand
AGATTATTACCACTATATTTAATAAAAACACAACCATTCCAAAAATAAGCAAAAACAAAAAAAAATAAAAAAATATAGAAATGCGCCAGCCAAAAACAATCTAAAAAACTTACACTTCATCGGATAAAACAATTCGTCGTACTTCCCGATTATTTGATTGTGAAGACCGCAAATCAGTATCAAGATAACCCCACACACGAAGAACACCACAACATCTACATAAAAAATATAATTATATATAGACATGAAGACGCCAAGAGAAAAACAACAACTAAACCTGTTAGATATATGTCATTCTTCAAGCGTGATCCAAGCATGTTAAAAGGCATCGGCTCAAAAACATGACGTCTAAATAAGCTCGGTTGAACTCTTGATGGACTAATTGACGTAAGATCGCATAAACTTAACATAGCAATCACGTTTCAACGGACGATACCATGAATCGTATACAAGAACCTCAAAACCATATAGCCTATACACGCAACCATCCTCCAAACGATTAGTAAAAAGATGCATCAAATGAAAAGGAATTTTTGCATGAATTGAACAATCCTGCAAGGAAAACATGCAACATTACAAAACATATATATTATAGTTTTTTTAATTAACTAAAAAAATGCCTTACGCGTTCATCTGAAAGGATGACATCAAATGACAATATACGATTTGAGCTAGGAATGTATGTTGTCCAAGAACGTGTGACCATTACAGTGACTTGCCATTGGTCAGTAATACCAGGCATCAAGTCTGAAATGTACCGATGTCCCATTCTATATTATGAGAACCTAAAACATGGAAACAAAAAAAATGTTATGGAAAGCTTATATTAATAACAAAATATACATAAAGGAAATATATATCTATATATAACAACCAAACATATAAAAACCACATGCAAACAACGTAATTACAAATGGCATATTTAGTCAACCAAAACCAATATATAAAGTAAATAAACATTAAATACAAGTGTTCAAATAAGAGAGACATAATATGCTACCTTTATAGAAGCATACACGGTAGCAATTCCACTTCTCAATAACAACATACAAAACACTCAGACCAATGCATCACTTGACATCAAAGGTAAGTTATAAAAAACTTCCTTATAAACAACATTTCTTGTTAATTCGTTAGAACACTTGCCATCATTATCAACATAAAATCGTAGACCAGATCGAGATGTAACACGGGAGGCAATCACATAAAGTTGACCATGTGAAAAAACAGGCTTTACCAAGTAACCACAAACATGTTTAAATGTTTGGCCCTGACTTTTATTAATTGTCATAGCAAAACATAGTTTCACGGGAAACTGTCTTCTCTTAAAGTGGAAAGGCCAACATGTAGAAGTTGGAGTCATATCGATTCTTGAAATAAAAGCTCTTTCTCCAACATGCGTACCCGTAATAATAACGCCCTCAATAACACGACGACTTATTTGAGTAACCACTAAACGGGTCCCATTACACAATCCTTTCTTGAGATTCAAGTTACGTAGCAGTATGATCGGTGCCCCAACCTTTAACTTTAATATGTGATTCGGTAAGCCAGAAAAATGTAAAGTATTAAGAAACTCCGTAGGATACATAGCCTGCATTTCTTCAATATTATTTGTACTTGCACAAATGGAATCGAGACTAAATAACTCATGATTGTCACCTGGCAACTTATCAAGAACATGTAGATTAATCGTATCAACCTCATTGTTAGTCGATGATAAAATACAGCGCTCCTGTAGGTAAGAAACATCAGTGAATCGTTCTTCTATATTAGGAAATGTATCTGAAACAACTGATTCAATAGGATTATCTGAAACAGGAATCAATAGATCGCGAGGTATATTAATCCAAGTTCTCTCATCTTCCCCGTCTAGCGAAATTGCAGGAAGACGACCAGACCCCATATCTAAAATCCACTTATTGAAATCTCGATGTTGTATTACAACATCGTCATTAACACTTGAACTATTCAACCGCATATTAATCGTTAAAGAAAACACCTTACACGAACCCCATATAGTCGATGACTTATTCACAACCGAAGCAACAATCTCACTACGCGGAGCAAGCGGAATAACAGGAAGAATTTGCCGAAAGTCTCCTCCAAGAGCGACACATTTCCCTCCAAATACTCGACGGTCTGCACCAGGTATATTATTTCGACAAATATCTCTAAAAGTACGGTCAACCGCTTCAAATGCATAACGATGTTGCAACGGTGCCTCATCCCATATTATAAGCGCGGCATCATTAATCAGCCCAGCAAGATCCGTCCCAACATCAATCGAGCAGCAAGAATCCTTATCAAGTTCAAAGGGAATCTTAAAACGCGAATGCGCTGTACGACCACCAGGTAGTAGAAGAGAGGCAATCCCAGAAGAAGCAACAGACAAGACGATTTGGCCACGTGAACGAAAACAGGAAATGAGAGTCTTCCATAAATACGTTTTTCCCGTCCCTCCACTACCAAAAACAAAAACAGCACCACCCGTCCGTCTATCAACACAATCACATACATAATCAAACACCTCCCTTTGTTCAACATTCAATCCACGAAATAAATCATGAAAAAGCGTCATTTCTTCTTCAATATTGAAGGTGCGCTCAGCCATAATCAACCGATTTTCCATAGTATCAACCAATTGACGATCAATTTGAGGCAAATTAGGAAAATCTAATAAACTTTTACCATGACCAATTAAAACTCTTTCAATCTCAATCAATGTATAATTGAGAATCTCTTCATCTGTGAATACCACATCATCATTCTGCAGCATTGTGCGTCGATTGTAAGCAATATCATCTGATAAGTAAGGTAGACAATCAAAAAATAACCGCCGTTGATTGCTAACCGTACAAAACAATAGAATGCAAACAAATAAATCACGAAGTTGATTCCCCAACTGCCATTGAGAAGCTTCACGTATTGAATCTACCCACTCAACATCATCTCCTAACAAACCCAACGCATTGCAAGCAGACATATAAGTTGGATGCTCAACACCATCAACCGTACGAATGTCTTTAAAGCTTAATGGCCCACGTTGAACATTTAATAACATACGGAGGTAATACTTTTCACCCATTGATGGGCTCACATAATAAATGCGGCCAATAGAAGTCACCCTATGTCGTGGCAACCACTCCTTCTCCTTTTCATGCCAAGTGAACTTTGTTGGAAATTCTACATATGTCAAAGAACGACCATGCGGAAACCTTTCATTTGCACGAAACCATTCAGTAAATTTTGACATGCTAGCCGTAGCACGTTGGGCAACTTCCTCAACCTCATCATTATCATGAAAATACACTCTATTACACCCTTCCTCATGAAAAGGTAACGCTCAACAGCAACATCACGGTACTTCATTTCAAATTCAAAAATCTTCCAACATGCCTCAATAGAAGATATATACCGACAATTTAAATATTCCTCAATTTCATTTTCATTATGTAATAAGGACGCAAACGTTGTCCTATTTTGAGCACCTTCCAAAACCACAGTTGCACGATCTGGACCTTTGTTTATATAAGTAAAAAGATACTTGACTAACATCCCTTGGTTGCACCACTCCACATTAATGTGACAACCATATTTCACCAACAATTCACGGTTATACGGAACAACATACCGATTATCAAGCTTAATATCTTGAGAACCAACTTTAACAACTCTTGAATTATTGGGCCTCTTATAACACGGCCAACCATCATTTCGGATGAATGTCTCCTCACAATAATTCTTTGGGTACCCTTTACTACATACACCATTATGCATACAAGGGCTTGAAGGGTTGAGCAAACCACATGGACCATGCATCATTTGTGAACGAACAATAGCGAAAGCTATAGGGTCTTCCACCTCCGAAGGAAGCTCCGCAGATATATATTTATCGATATTGTCAACCGTATTTATCTTATCTTCAGGTTGTAAAAAAAGCAGAATATGAGAGTGTGGAAGTCCTCGTTTCTGAAACTCGATTGTATAGATAACTAAAAAAATGACCAAAACAAATATTACACATAGCTATAGAATAAAAAACAATCGTATAATATTTAGACAATGGAAATGCTAGTAACAAACCTGCTTTCGTGTGTCCAAAAATATTCCTTTTCCTTATGTCTTTGATAAGTTCATCAAGTTTAATTTTGAAAACACGGGCAACAATGTCAGGGCGGTCGGACGCACTCATACCAGGGGTTGTTGCTTGAATGTGTCGGGTAATTTCCGGCCATTTTGAATTGCATGTCATAGTAATAAAAAGGTCCGGAGCCCCAGCCCAACGACAAATAGCCATTGCATCCTGATACTGTTGAATCATATGTCTTGGCCCACCGGCAAATGTAGCTGGCAGGATAACACGTCGACCAACTGCTTCACAACTTGTTTCACCATCAGCGATACGATCACATAAACCATTATACAAATCCGAACGAATAGTGTTTTGGTTTTGTTTATACCAATTCATCTCATGTTCAAGGATAGCTGAATAACAGTCCACAACATACGTCTGAAATAAACGGCCAGATTTGGGTAATGTCTTACCTTCATTCCTCCTAAGTTGTAAACGGTAAGAATAATATTCTCTTAATGAAACCGATTGCCGCCTACTTGATGGAGATATATTACATAGAGGAATATTAAGATGGAATCCATCTTCTCCATACGGAAACAACAAAGGATACTGCAACGCCATAAAACTTGGGTGCAATTCAGATATACGCTTTGCACTACGACTACCACGTTCTTCAATAATAATATCACGTGAGTCCGTAGGATTTCCATCACCTGGAATCAGTGCAGCCACTTCAGGAACAGTAGGCAAAGAATATTGTCCTTCTCTTCTATTTCGCGTACCAAGCAAGCGAAGCGTAAGACGTTGCATTGAGTTGTCATTAAACCTTTCACGTGCCATCCTAAAAGCCTGCACTAATGCATTGTTCGCATCAAGCATCAACAGCAAGTCATTCACTAATGTGCGCAGGATGACTTGATCAGACGTTGGTGACACACAATTTCGCAAAGCATAAAAGCGATTATCAATCTCATTTTCCGTGTCATAAACGTACAATTGAGCAAATCTAGGGCGTCCATCAGGATGCATAGGCAACAATGATCCAATATTATGATGGTTGTGGCCATTCAAACGAAATGTATAAGGCCCACGACCATCATTTAAATCCGTAGATATTCTCCCACCGGTTGAGGTAAATGCAAACATCGCATTTAAAAGCTTTATGTTTTCTCTAAACACGCGAGATCGTGTTTCCCCATTGTAATCAAGAAGACGACCCAATGTTTGAGGAGGATGTCGAAGAAATGGCAAGCAAACCTTTCCTTCACTACAACATAATGAAAAACTTGGAACACGAGGAGTTAAACTTTTTATAGTTCGTTCCTCATACCAAAGCATAGCTCCACAATGAACACAACTATGGTTTGCATCACCGATATCCCAATACGACGGACATCGCCCTAAAAAAGGTAAGTGAAGTGTAAGCAAACACTATCAATGTCATATAAGGTGTTCATATATACAAAGTGTCACAAGAAAAAAATATGATGTTTACAATATCTATTTTCGTCTTGAAAGACACTTGCACGGGAAGGTACTTCAACTTGATTCGAATGTAGACATCCAGATGTTTGTGAAACCGTTGAACCTAATGAAGATTGCGCAGCTCCATTTGTTCTACTGGTATAATGCACAACACCTCTGTTGATACGATCAACTAAAAAAAGCAAAGATAACAATAAACCTATTCAATTTAAAAGGCTTAACCGACATAATATAAAATCATGGGTGCTATTGGGTGAAAACACATAACAAACACGAGAACTCAATCAAGCGTACCATTGCAACGTCTTTGAGTACTTGTAGCCTCACTTGTTAAATCAGAAGGGCGATCACGTAATCGAGGACGACCCATTTGGCCCGTCCGTCTACGCCCTACTTCAGTCGTTGCATTAGAAGATATATTTTCCTGAGTGGTACGTATAACCGCAAATGAATCCGAAACTGAAGGGATCGGAGAAGGTTGCACATTTTCATTTGACATACGCATATAGCGTACCACACTTCTGCTAGAACTACCAACTGCATACACAGCAACAGTAGCACTAACAGGTTTAAAGGGTTTACATGGTAAATATAAACATGCAAACCCCATAACAAACGGACAATAAGGGGTATTAGTATATGAACAAAATCATAAGAAATACAAGAACATAGATAACCACACCGTAAGAACACCGTTGAGAGGATGCAACATCAGGCGTCACAACAGGAAGTCGCTCCCGCAATCGAGGACGGCCCATACGTCCACGGCCCCTACGACATTCAACACGTGTAGATGCTGACGTCTCATGCGAAGGGACCGAAGAAATTGAATCGGAATCATTTGATATAGGTGCACTCATATCAACACCTTCAGATACATATATCTTTAGAAAAGCATGACAAGAGTCAATTATAATGCCACTCAAAACATAAAAAGCTAGAAACATATATAATATCTCAAGGACAACCAAAACTTTAAAAATTGCAACATCAAATTACCAAAATAGAAGCAACAACAAAAGTAACATTATGACAACTACAAGGTACCACTTAAACTCAAAGTTACGAAAATTACAAGATAAAACTTTCTCAAACTAATAATTCGGGGAAGCTATGGTCTCTGTGTAAACCGCACCATGCATTTGCCTATAGAAAAACATACGGCAGAAATAACCTAGATGATCCCGTTGCAAATCAATTTCAATCACTTGTCCAAAATTCGTTATCACAAGACATGTCCCTGGCAAATTGTAATATGTGAAAGAACACATAGTTGATAATGGCATCCACAACTTATCAGGATATGCAAAAACCTTCATCCAACTTTTATTTTTAAGCCTCCACAATACAATTTCTCGTCTATAGTCATAGTTTCCGATACAAACATACATATGAAGCTCCTCGTTTATGTTAACTAAACTTCCACTAACTTCATCGTCATATACATTGGGGAAACACAATTCAGAAAACGACTTTGAATTCACATCAAAACGAATAACCGACAATCCATCTGAACGACCACGACATTGGGTAACGACAAAATACAAACCACCACCACACAAAGTTGCTGGCGACCAAAGGTACGTATAATGGTGGTACGGACGGTGTTTTAGGAAGCGTACAGTACTCCATGAATTCAACTCCATCGAATAAATATAAACGGTCATTGTACCTCGTCTACGTTTAATATGTAAAATGTTGTAATCATCAGAAGAGTCAACAAAAAATCCTAGAGCATCTCTATCAACTTTGTAGAAACCTTGCGAATTAGAATTTGCCAACTTCTTGAACTTAGTCGTCAATGGATTCCAAACAACCAACTCACAAGTGTTTTGCAGACAAACACACAACATACCATCCAAACTTGCCAAAAAAAACATTCTAGAAGGATGAGCATAGAACGGGCGGGCAACACCTCTTGGTACAATAAATCCCGGGGACTTATAATTTAAGGAATGTACTTCGATAGTCTTCCAACCAACCATCAACAATTTTTGATCAGCCGATGCACGCATGTAATGACAATGAGCCCTTACAAACTTACGATCTAAAATGAAATCTAACCACTCCTTGCAGACAAGCTTACATTGAGCAACATTTTTTGGTGGAAGTCTTGCAATTATATCCAACATTACTACTAAAAATGGAAGGCACGACATACTGCTTTTATCTAAAAACACAATTTACAAAAAAATAAATAAATTAAATCATCGTAAGTTTCAAGCATAAACTACATACTAATAATAGGTCTTGAATATTCATATAAAATATAACTAACAAAAAAACATGTATTATCACAATATAGGATAATAAAAATATTAAAAATAAAAATAAAATCAACAAAAATATGTTAACTAATAACAATAAAACAATTATTACAAATAAAGTATAAATTTGTATCAAAATGGGCCAGATATATCACATTAGCATTTTGGGCCAGGTTAACAAACTGGATGAGGTAAACATGAGACGGGCCGGTTTGGATACTGAATATGGACAATCCAAATTAGGAAACGGATACTACATAACGGCAGTTAACTCAACCCTAACCACATATGCGATGAATTCATCCCTCTTTCTGGTCCAAGTCGCTCCTCTCTGCATCCCGTATTCATCGAGACATCAACAGATTGCACGGCCATTCACCATGGTTATACTTGTGTACACTCCATTCTTCTCCGTCATACGTATCAGCAGTTCAATCGATTCAAAATTTCAAGGTATTTACCTCTATAAACCCTAGCATATTATACATCATACTATTTTGTTCGACTAGGGTTCTTCATATTCGATTAATACATTCTTTGATTATCGATTAGGGTTAATGAATGTGGATGTTCATATTTGATAAATAACCTCCGGATTTTAGGGTTTGAGTTATTCAAACATGTCAGAACTGTATTAAGGCAATTTTAGGGTTAACGGTTGTGGATTGATATTATTATGCTTATTCATATTCGATTAGAGATATTCGGAATTTAGGCCTTCAGTTATGCAAACATGCCAGATCTGTGTTTCGGTAGATTGATGGGCTTAGGATTTTTCGTTGTCCTCAATATGTTACAACCGAGTTAAAGACATGGCATAGATAAGCTCTAGAACATAAACAAATGGGGGCTGGGTTGGATCCAAAACTTGGCAGACACTTTGAAAGTTTTATTTGTTATGCTTATGACAACATCATTGAATCAGTAGTAAGGGTTTCTCTGTTTTAATGGGCTAACAGGAGGGATCATATGAAAGACAGAAGCTAGGCTTATCCCTGACAGTTTGAATCAGCTTACGGACATATTGTGAATCTTGCAACCCATGCTCTTAATAAAAAATTATGGCACTGTAAGTCTTTCTAACCACTGATTCATACTTCTTATTATGCCTATGTGTTTGCTTTAATAAAACATTGTTTAAATTTAAAGGTATAATTTGCACAATTTATGTTTTTCATATAAGTTATAGACTGCGTTTTAGATATAACACTTGAGAGTACTTAGCTTTGATCTGACACTGGTAGAATGTTCACATTTAATAAGAAATCGGTCTACATGTATTTGAACATATAGCAAACACCTAAATGGTTTTGATTCTATTGTTTAAACTAAAAAAGCAAACACACAATCAATTTGATTTGTAGAAAAAAGATGAATTAAAAAGATTAGGAAAACATACCTTAATTCTCCAACTGGCTCTCCAAAGCTACTCAATATGATGATTTTTATGGTAAACAAAATTCGAAGAAAGAAAGACACTGTAAGGTCATAGAACTACATTATATAGAGCTAATATCCGAATTTTTCTCATGGAAGTTAATATTAATTCAGACAGTTAATAAATAATGGGATAGTGGGAAAGTGGGCTAAACTGAAATATATTTAAAATAACTGCATAATCAGTTACTAAACCTATAAGTTTTATATACCAGCTAAATTTTCATTTGAATTTTTTATAAACAAAGCTGAACTTCTGTAAATGTATCAACAAAAATATCAAAATATTTGATAATTACACTAATGAAGACATATTTATTAAAAACTTTTATGTGTACTGACAATGGAATACAATAACAATAAAAAATATAATTTTATATTTATCTAAACATAATATATAAGCAATTCTTTATAAACAAATAATACACAAACACATAGTAGAGAAAAAAGCAAACATTAACTAAAAAAAGAACATTACATCCGATGAAGGAATTTTTCAAAATTCAACAAACATTTCGAAGCAAAAAAAAAAAAAAAAAGGATTACCAAACAACATGTATTACTGAAGACTTGCTGGCACAATAGTTTCCACATACATTGCTGTCCGTATAGCATGATTCCAATCGCTTGGTATGAAAAGGTCACACGTCTTCTTGTTCAAATCTATTTCATAAACCTCACCCCAATCTGTCATCACAAAACACTTTTCTTCTGAACTAACATGTGTAATTGAGCACCAAACTGGCGTTGGAATATAACTGATCTTCGGAAACAACATGACCTTCGACCAATGCTCATCTTCATAACGCCATAGATCCACAGCCATATCTATAAACCCATGACTAACAAACACGTGAAGTTTGTTATTCATATTAACCAAGTTCCCCTGACATGTTTCACCATTGCCAACATATGGAAACCCTATTTCTGAAAACGTCTCTGTATTCACATCAAATCGAATTATGACAATATCACCAGCAAGCCAAAACTGGAATACAGTAAAATATAAACCATCCTCACAAAAAGTCCCCCCGACCACACATAACCATTAGTATGGTAATGCCTTTTTTGTAAAAACGGTATTCTCTTCCAATGACTGGTCCTCCTTGAATAAGCCATAACATCAACTGTAAAACGACCACGTTTTATATGTAAAACTCTGTAATCATTAGAGGAATCGATGTATAGGCCAACAGCATCGGAATAGATTTTGAAAAAACCATAAGACTTAGAATCAGATATGTTGATGCAGCTACGGATCAACGGATTCCAAATAAGCATTTCAAACGTATTGCGTAAACAAACACATAAAAGCCCATTCAAGCTTGATAAAATCCACACATCAGAAGGGCGAACATGAAACGGTAGGGTAATCATGGTTTTCTCATCGACTAAATCAACAGTAGTGCTGGAAATAAAGCATGATTCCTGTCCAATACTAAGAATTTTTTGTCTAGACCCCTTACACATATGTCTACAGTGCATCATGACAAACTCCTTCGACGATATACATGACAACCATTCTTTACATACCTTCTTTGCACGACCTACACATTTTGCAGGAAGTCTTGGCAGTATCTCTGACATTATTAAGTCAGGACCAAGGTCAGGCAACTTAGTGTTCGACTCAGAGGCTGAGTAGAGGCACCCCTTCAACTTTTTCATAACTCAATAGTTTCTGATATTATATCTAGAAATACAGTAATACACGAATTTTAGGGATATTAGTGATATCTTATATAGAGCTACATGTCCGACTTTTAATGAAAACAGTTAATTTATTGAATAAAACATAGGTAGTTATTCAATCATGGGTTAGTGAGCAAGGATCATGACAAGTGGGTAAGTGGACTGACTTAGAAATAAACTTAACATAACCGAACGATTATATTAATTTCTAAAACCCTAAGTTAGTTACTTGATCATCGCTTAGTGGCCCGATGATCATGGTAACGTGACTAAGAAGGCTGACTTCAATATTAATTCAGTATAACCGACTATTTATATGTTTTTTTTCTTCAAAATATCTTATTCTTTTCCCCTTGTTATTTATATAACTGAATGCTATTTTGAATTTTCACTCTAAATAATACAAAACTTATTATTTTAAAAAAACCTATAAATGACTAAATACTTTTTAAAATACCTAAATAGGCCTCTTGTTTGAGAACACGGAATTTGTTAACATGAAACAGGATATTATTGGGTACTAAATTTTTTTAGATTGTTTTTCTATGACTTATGTGTAACTACTTATATAACTGTTGAAGTTATGCATATCTGGAATTTTATTTACGTATTTTGAAAGTAAAAGAAGATTTAACCTTTATAAACATACATACAAATTGGTGAAAACCACTACCTATATTTTCTTTTTTTTTCATAACAGAAATATTTATTATTAAATAAACAATTAATCATCAACATATATGTAATAAGTAATATAGTTAACAGATAAAACATAGAAAAATAAATTGAAAAAAGGAAACTACAATTAAACTAAAAATAGATGAACAAACAAACCTTAACAAACACTGACTTGAAAGGCAAAACATAAAAGATGACTATGACAAACAGGACTTAAACTGAGTAAACTTAAAATTCAACCCATCCAACATGATCGTTGCAATTTTTAGATATACGTGGAATCTTTGATCTTTTCAATGGACTATCCAAAGAGTCTGCTGTATCACTTAACTCAGACTCCAAATCATCTTGTTGTTTTGCCTTAGAATCATCTTTCTGACCATTCGAATCTTCACTTTGGGTAATATCAATGACCTCATCCCATTTCCAAGTTAGGAGCGCATGCTTTCTTTTAGCTTGCTTTTCTATGTTCTGAAACTACAAGAACTAAAAACATTAGTATAATACATTTTAAAAAAACATAAAGGTGTGAAACAATCATGCACTTATGCAATGAAAACTTTATTAAAAAAAAACACCACCTGTTCAATAACCTCCCTATGCATTTCAGATTTGAATGGACTAAAATACTGTCCATATGAAATGATCTCTACACTTCCACTGTCCGTCTGAAACAATAAATTGATAGAATTTAACAAATCAGACTAAATATCAAAACAAATTTTATACATTAGTTGTGACTTAAAACGTTACCTTCGGAGAATCTTTCATTGGGCTGCATATTTGATTCTTCTTCGGTGTCATTGCATCAAAACCCAGCTGAAAAAATTACAATTGCTACCATATATTAGAAGACTAAATATTTGGTGCAATTCACAAACAATTAGAAACCATCCACATGCTTTGCTAACTAATAATTAACATTCCAACTTACATTCCAACTTACTTTCTTTGCAGGCTGATCTTCTTCATAAATGTCCACGAAGTCATCCGAGATATCCATTGCTGCAGATGTGTTGCTGTATGAATACAGGAAGAGCGAAAAAAATTCAGAAGATTACACTACCTGAACTTGTATTATATAGGCACCAAAAAATGCAGTTAAGTGTCCACTAACCCACTAACTCCCTGAAAATAAGGAACACATTTTAAACCGCATTGCAACCTGCATTTCTGATTGGTACATCTTGATAAACTGCAGAAAACCGCAAGATCATGGGTGAGAGAGTGCTGAACTGCCGAGAACCGCTGCTTCTAGAAGGAATTTAGAGACTTTAAACGGCTGAGATTAAAAGTTGATGACTTTCTACGGCTGTAATTAGCCCAAAAGTTGGTTAGCATCAACGGGAACAATATAATATAGAATTTATCATACAATGCTTAAACTTCAATATGGTGCTTTTCCTTGGTCCTTGACGAGTACATCGCGTGTCAGTGTGCTCATACCCACGCAACGCGCGAAATAAAATACTAAAATTATCATATAGTCCCTAAACCTTAATATTTAATCATATCGTGTCATGTTGAACCCGCTCAAAATCATGTCGTATTGGCATTGTGTATCGATTTGACCCCTTTGATAATCACCTGTGAATACGAGTAATACTAAAAAAATCATTACCTCGACTAAGATGAAACTTCTTTTGTAATTGGTGTCTTTTAATTGTTTTTCTTTCTTTATCACTCATTACAAAATAATAAATTTTGGTTTATGGACCGTAAAGGCCAATGAAAAAGATAAGAAAATGGGTAGTTAAAAAAAACTAATAATATAAACTGTTAGAATAGAAGCGTTGGTTAAAGGATTTAAAATCAAAACCAGATTTTTTCATCTTAGCTTCTTCATTTAAATCGATTCTATCATGACTGAAAGCATCATCCTCTGAATCCTCAGAACGAAAAGGAAGTCCTGAAATCTATTCATTATAAATTTGAAGTCCTTAATGAAGCTGATCTAGTCTCTCTTTCTAGCTAGTAAAAAACTATGCAAAATAATGAATCTTTGTGTTACTTGAAGTTAAGATATTTGAAGTTGGTAAATATTATATATTATTTTATTTTTGATAAATTTACCCTTAAAAAACTTACAAAACAAAAACAATAATAAGAAATATGTTAGTGATGCCAGTCATTTTTGAATTAGGAGCTCATACCATAGGAATGGCAAGACGTATTACATCTAAGCAAAGGCTATACAATCATGATGGAAACAATCAAACAAGATTCAACTCTAGAGGTGACCTACTACAATGACTTAACAAAAGTCTGCCCAGAAACAGGTGGGGATAACAGCATTTCTCCTCTATCCTGGGAAAAGGACGTACTTCTAACTTCTGATCAAGTGCTTTTGTCTGGAAATGTTGAAGAAACCATGTATCTGGTGAAAGAATTCGCAAAGGATGACGCTCCCTTCGATTCTTTGACCAATGTGATACATCAATGGTGAAAATGGGAAACATTAATCTCCTCACTGGTTATAACGGCGAAGTGATGTAGAACTGGCGTATAGCTAATTAAGTATAACTTGATAATTATATATGCTTATTATTATTATTATTATTATTATTATTATTATTATTATTATTATTATTATTATTATTATTATTATTATTATTATTTCTTGAGTTTATGTAAGCTAGCTCAATGTATTCTTGTAATGCTGGAAATCCCCTAGCTAGTTCCTAATGAAGGGAAATTTGGCTAACTTCTAACTAAGTTGCTACACTCACATGTCCCAAAAGTAGAAATGCATGATGAAACATATTCAAGAATGAATTCATTATTGATAGATGATGACGGGGGTAGCCCAAGACTAAATAAAGTGACTAAACATGCAAGTGCTTAAAGGGTTAACGGTTCAATGGTTGAAAAGCTGTGAAATGGGAAAAGCGAGGAGGGAACAGTAATCAATCACATCCGAGCTCGCTTCACCAACCCACGCTCGCAAAAGCAAAGCAGGTCTGCACAATACATGCTATTATCCAGGGGACAAAAGCCTTCAACCCCAAAAGGGGAAACCCTCCACTGCAAACAGGTTTTACTAGTCTTGTACATACTATTTGAGGAGATGTCTTCCCCTATAAGAAGACAGCTCATTCACCCCAAAAGACATTCTTCGATCAGTTGAGATTCCCTCATTTCTGGTCATTCGTGGAGTACTTGCTCACTCTCAAGTTACTCCTTATCACATCCACCACACACATTCTGTTTGCTTTCACTTCTGGATTCGAGCACGTCTCGGAGAAAGAACTCTCAGCAAACAACAATTACATACTAGTGAACCTCCTTCACGTTTTGCAAACGTGGGGGGACCCCGCGACCTGCGTTAGGCAAGGTTGAACCCTTCAACCTCTTTGCCTAACCAACTCAGCTACCATCTTTGGTCTCGTGTTTGTTGCATCAACAAGTTGGCGCCCACCGTGGGGCCTACGCCGCTATTTCTTCTCAAAAAAGACCTAGTAGTGTAGCTCTCTTCACTCAAAGTCACCATGTCTGAAAGTGGATCTCCGGGAGAAGTGAACCAGATCCCTAACACTTCCACCCCGGGTAGTGGCCAAGCTCATACGACTATAACAACACCTTTCTCGACTCCGGGGAGCACACCCGAGTTCCTTACCTTCAACACCCCAACCCCATCTAGATTCGGGGCTCCATCCCCCAATGTCGGTGTATCTGACACCCCGGCGCGTGTTGAACTTACCCCCGAAGGGGTCGCTAATAATTTCCTCGAGTTAAGGTCACTTCTTAACCAACATGTGAGTAAAGAAAGGGAAAAGGGTATAAGGATTCGTTTAGATTATGACGAACCTGAGCCAACGCTGTCTCCCGGGCCACCCCTACCTCCTTTTACCACAAGAAGTGAGGCTGGTCCCAGCAACCCTCCAAACCCTCACCCTTATCTGTCCACTATGACAAATCCTACGGTACATCCTATCCTCTCTTCCCAACCAATTACTAGTGGTACTCCTCTGGGACATGAGCTAACGCTTGACCAGCTCCTACAGTCCCCGGTGACAAGCTATCCAGCTTCTTTAACAACCACATGGGAGCAAGCTCTGTCCGTGCTTCCTTTAGCACGAAGTGCTGTTACTAGCACCCCTCTTGGAATAAACTGCTCAGGTGGACCAGGAAGCCTTCAAGGCTTCAACCTCATACCCAATATGATGTCCCAGATGATGGCCAACTTCCCGTGGCAACACTTCATTAATCTAGTGCTAGCCACTCAGGGGAATCATGGCAATAGTAACAACGTGGATACAAGGCCTGAAGAGGACTTGGCTAAACCCTATAAGCCAAGCAACCTCTCATGCTTCTCAAGGCAGATAACCGATTATGATTTTCAATCAAAGATCAAGATGCCAACCCACATCAGGACGTATGATGGGACTGAAGATCCCGAGGACCATCTCCAGATCTTCACCGGTGCAGCTCGAATAGAAAAATGGTCAAACGCTGAATGTTGCCTAATGTTCATGCAGACTCTTGTTGGATCCGCCAGAATCTGGTTCAACGACCTACCTGCTCAAAGCATTCGAAGCTTTGATGATCTCAGCAGGGGTTTTCTGGCAAACTTCTCCCAGCAAAGGCGATATGTCAAAGACGCAACAGTAATCTTCCAGATAAAACAACGTGATGATGAAAGTCTCCGAGCCTTCATTGAACGATATAAGAAGGAAGGTCTGACCTATGTAGGGGCAGATGAGAAAATGAGAGTGGCTGGCTTTATGAATGCCATAACCTCTAAGTACCTCACACGAGATTTCAACAAATCTCTGCCCAAAACCCTGGAAGAAGCCCTTGAAAGGGCCGAAGCTCACATTCGGGGAGAGGAAGCTGTAGACATCAAGGAACAAAGGAAAAGAGGGTCCGGCTGGCGAAGCAATAGCCCGGTTAGAAAAAGGGGAAACTTCAACTCCTACGACAGGCGCCTAAAGGGTTCAGACTCACGAAGGACTGAAGGTCGAAACCTTCCAAGCAGAGACAAAGGCACACGTTTCACTCCCCTCACCAAGACCCCTCAGGAAATCCTGGCAACAGAAGAAGTTAAACAAAACTTTAGACCTCCCAGGCCTCTCCCCAAAAGTAGAAAAAATGAGAACTCCACACAATTCTACGAGTTTCATGGAGAAAAGGGACACCACACCAACGATTGCTTCCAACTAAAAAAGAGAATTGAAAAGGCTGTTAAGTCAGGAGAACTCGCCCATTTGGTAAAAGGAGTTCGAGACAAGATGGCTGAAAGCAAAGGGAAGGAAGTCAATATGGTGTACTCTGATGAGAAGGTTCCTCACAAAAGGCAGCGGTTGGAAGCTTGGGAGCTTCAGTGTGTTTGCTTCCCCCCTACGAAGAAGAACCCACTTCCCAGTCCCCTTGTGGTAGAAGCCACAGTGGGAACACTGCAAACATGCAAAGCATACATAGATACAGGGGCAGCCACTGAAATCATGTTCGGAAAGTTCTTCAACCGTTTAAGCAATGAAGAACGTTCAAGGCTTCAACCTTCCGGAGCCTCCATAAAAGGTATCGCCGATATACCCCTCAAGCCTCTGGGGCAGCTAACCCTTGATGTTCGTTTCAGCGAAGGATCGAAAGAGAGAACCCAATCATTAACCTTTGTGGTTATCAACATCCCCTCAAGTTATGATGTAATCATAGGGAGGCCCGGACAATGTGCATTTTACATGGCAGTGTCTGTTGGCCATGGCACAGTCAAATTCCCTACTGAAAGGGGGATAGCAACCCTTCAACCCTCGCAGGAAGCTTACATAATTGAGGGTGAAAGCTCGAACAGTGAGGAAGACAGGCAAGGGTTGGTCAAAAACCCTAAATACCCTGAGCAACGAATAAGGGTCAACCCAAACCTTTCCCAGGAGACCCTTTCATACCTTGAAAAGCTGCTAACACATCACAGTGATGTATTCGCTTGGTGTCCTGAAGATATGACTGGGATCCCTCAGAACATTGCCGAGCACGAGTTAAGAATACCACCGGATGTCAAACCGGTGGTCCAAAAGAAAAGAAGCCTGGCACCCGAAAGAAGCCTGGCAGCTTGCCAAGAAGTTGAAAAACTTGTGTCGGCCGGCATTCTCCGAGAAGTCAAGTACCAATCATGGGTTGCAAACCCGGTTATGGTCAAGAAACCCGACAACTCTTGGAGAATGTGCATAGATTTTAAAGATCTTAACAAAGCTTGTCCCAAAGATTGTTACCCGCTACCGGAAATTGATCTCAAGGTCGATTCCCTCACAGGATATTCGTTTAAATGCTTTCTTGATGCATACAAAGGGTATCACCAAATCCTCATGAAGAAGGAGGATGAAGAAAAGACAGCCTTTCACACAGACAAAGGTATCTTTTGTTATCAAAAGATGCCTTTTGGCCTCAAAAATGCAGGTGCCACCTATCAACGACTCGTCGACAAGGCCTTCGAAAACCAAATCAGCAAAAACATGGAGGCATACGTTGATGACTTGGTTATTAAAAGCAAGACGGAACACCAAATGCTTGACGATATTCAAGAAACTTTCAAGAACCTCAGAAAGGTAAACATGAAGCTCAATCCGGAGAAATGCTCGTTTGGATTTGAGGAAGGAAAATTCTTGGGTCACATCGTCGGAAAGCAAAGCATCAACGCCAACCCTAACAAGGTAAAAGTTGTCCTCGAAGCTAAATCACCAAGAACCAAGAAAGAGGTTGAAAGCTTAAATGGGAAGCTTGCAGCCTTGAAGCGTTTTACCTCAAAATTGGCCGAAAGATCTCTGCCCTTCTACAAAACGCTCAAGAACTGCTCAGACAAGAAGGATTTCAAATGGACTGATGAAGCTGAAGAAGCTTTCAATCAAATGAAGCAGCACTTGGCCTCCCTACCAGATATTGCAGCACCAGAAACCGGGGAGGTAATATCGGTGTACCTTTCAATCGCTGACGAAGCCATCAGCGCAGTCCTCACCATTGAAAGAGACAAGGCTCAGGTACCCGTTTATTTTTTCAGCAAAACTCTAAAATTAGCTGAAACCAAATACCCTCCCCTCGAAAAACTTGGCCTAGCTCTGGTTCAAACTGCTAGAAGGCTTAGGAGGTACTTCCAAGCACATCCTATACAAGTGGTCACTGACCAACCTGTCAAGAATGTGCTTGAAAAACCTGAAAACTCTGGAAGGCTAGCAAAATGGGCAGTGGAACTAGGTGAACACAACATCACCTATGTCCCACGAAAAGCCATTAAAGCTCAGGTTCTGGCTGATTTCCTGGTAGAAGTCCCAAGCCAAACAGTTGACGAAGTAAACACCACAACCACTGAACCCTCCAACCCTGAAGCCTGGAAATTATTCACTGATGGGGCCTCAAGCGTTGAAGGGTCAGGAGCCGGTTTAGTTCTAATCAACCCTGAAGGGTTAGAATTTACATATGCCCTCCGTTTTAATTTTCAGACCACCAATAACGAGGCTGAATACGAGGCATTGATCGCTGGTTTAAGACTGGCCAACGAAATGAAAGTTCAGAAGCTTGAAGTGTTCACAGATTCATTGCTAGTCTCAAGCCAAGTTAACGACAGCTATATTGCTAAAGAACCCAACATGAATATAAAGAGAAGTCCAAGGAGTTAATGAACACCTTCCAAACATGCAGCATCAAGCAAATTCCAAGGTCTCAAAATAAAAAGGCCGATGCCTTGAGTAAATTAGCATCCCTCACCTTCGCCCACCTCACTAAAAAGGTGTTGGTTGAAGTGTTGAAGGCCCCATCGATCGATGAATTGGAAGTACAAGATGTGGTCACCGAGGAAGATCCAAATTGGATGACTCCCATCAAAAAATTCCTCCAAAGTAATGAACTACCCAATGATCAAATAGAAGCCGAAAGGGTTAAAATCAAAGCAAGACAATATGTGTTGCAAGGAGAAACCCTCTACAAAAAAGGTTACCTTGCCCCCTTGCTAAGATGTGTTGGTCCCGAACAAAGCAAGTATTTGATCAAGGAAATACATGAAGGAATATGCGGAGCTCATTTTGGAGCTAGGTCGGTGGTCGCAAAGCTCATGAACCTTGGATATTTCTGGCCGTCGATGCATCGTGAGACCGTTGAACAATTAAAGAAATGTGATGCCTGTCAAATCCATGCCCCAATTCCAAGAAGCCCCAAACATGATCTTGTTCCAATAACCTCGGCATGGCCATTCCATAAATGGGGAATGGACATTGTTGGGCCATTCCCTCCAAGCAAAGGGGGAGTAAAATTCTTGTTAGTAGCAATCGACTACTTTAGCAAGTGGCCAGAGGTTAAACCCCTTGCCAAGATCACAGGAAAATAAGTCATAGACTTCGTTTGGGAAAACATCATCTGCCGCTATGGGTTGCCGGGGGTAATTGTCACCGACAATGGAAAGCAATTTGCTGAGAAACCTTTCAGCCTTTGGTGCAAGGAATACAGGATCAACCAGATCTTTAGCTCAGTGGCTTACCCGCAGTCAAACGGCCAGGTCGAAAGATCCAACCGAAGTATTGTGGAAGGCATCAAGACGAGATTGGGAAGATATGAAAGCAATTGGCTGGAAGAATTGCCTAGCGTTCTATGGGCAATTAGAACAACCGAAAAAACAAGTCACAAGAAAACACCTTATAGTTTGGTATTTGGATCCGAGGCCGTAATCCCTGCTGAAATAGGAGTTGTAACCCAACGAATTGTCAACATGGATCCCGAAACAAATCAACATGAGACCATGTTGAACTTACAATTCCTAGAGGAAGCCCGAGATCAAGCGTCAATACAAGAAGCCAAATACAAACAAAAGATGGAAGCCTACTACAACAAGAGGGTTAAGAATGAACGATTCAAACCAGGGGATCTAGTCCTCAGAAACAATGAAGCTAGCAAAAAGGAAAATCAAGGGAAGCTAGGCCCAAAATGGGAAGGTCCATATACCATCCTCGAAGCACACAAGGGAGGATCCTACAAGCTAGCAGACTCAGAAGGCAAAAGGCTTCCAAGGCATTGGAACGGAAAAACCCTGAGAAAATTCTATGTGTAGACAGAAAGTTTAGTTTGTATCAAAATGAAAACCTTTTGTAAAAAGCAGGTACTGCTTGAATGAATGAAGTTGATTTATCAAACTTGTCTTCCTATCCTAATATCAGGTTGAGAACCTAGCAAAAAACTCCATGGCAAGGGCCATGTAAGGGGATGAGCTCCCAGGCCATATCGCTCAATAGGTTCAAGGGTTGAATGAACCTATATAAGGGGTGAGTTCCTAAATCAATACAACTCCATGAGACTTATTAAGCGAAAATAACAATGTCTCATAGACAGGTTTGAACAGCCTACACCAATCGTTCCTTAAGTCTTAGAAATACAATCAACAAATAGGCTTACGAAATCAAGTAAATCACAAAGAAATAATGAAAAGGATAGATACTACGTCTTCTTGTTCATAAACACTAAGGCTAAGTGTCTGCAGCACTGAACCCTTTAAAGTGTAAAAAACAAAAGACAAAGTAAACTCAACAAAAGACAAGGCTAAGAAAGAATGATAATTGACAAAGGGAAAATAAGCAGGCCCATCAATAAAACATGCAAACCAAACCAAAATCTATCAAGGCTTCAAGCCACCCAGATAATAAGCTCGAAACGTTGAAGGCTTCAACCCAAAAGCAGCTAACCAAAAGGCTTGAAGGGTTAAGAGCCTACTGAACAAATCAAGCAAAGCAAGTAAACAAACATAACACAAGTAACATAATAACCATCATACCATAACTAGGAAGGTCATAAGAGACCTTCAGAAAAGAGTTAAAGCAAGTTCTAGTAACTTGCAAGAGAAACTATTGTTCAAATGGCTATACAGGCCCAACAAACCACCAACAGGAACCTTAAGGGTTCTTGAAAACCTAACATTGTTTAAAACATTACAGACATAAAGTGTTTTGCTAAGAAAGCTACGAATAAATGTCAGATGGCAGAAGGCTTGGAACTTTCAGCTTTGGACTTCTTGGCTTTCTTAGACTTCCTGGCCTTAGCGCCATCACCACCACCAACCGCGGAGGCCTCTAAACCAACATCCTTTGAAGCATCAGGCAGACTGGAAAGGGTATCATCACTATCTCCGGAATAAGATCTCTTCTTTGAAAGGGAGCCCAAAACCTCAGCACACACCTTTTCATTCAGACCCTCAGGTTTCATATCCTGTAAAACAGATAAAGGCTTACCAAAGCAAGAGGAAACCTGATGAACATAGGGATAGGTTAGCCTCTCCATTTGTTCAACTGAGCTCTTGAATACATCAGAAGAATCCGGGCGAAATAAGGGAGGCTTTCCCAGAGCATGCCCAGCTCCACGCAGTTTATAACCAGCAACAAGACCTTCGTGTTTTCCCAAGTTGAGCAATTTTGTATACACTTCACCAAGAGCAGAATTAAACTCAGTAGAGTGAAGTAGGTAAGTGACAACCTGTTGAAAGCCCTGCTCAATCAACCACTGGTTATCGCTAGTGGCACGAGACACTGAAGCCTTCAAACTCTTTTTCTCCTCATCAAAGGCTTTCTGGGCAACAGACAAAGCCTCCCTGTCCGCCTTTAGCTTCAACCGATCAGCCTCGAAGTTCTTCTTAAAATCAGTCATTTCAATTTCATGCTGCCTGGATAAGCCTTCAACCTTCTTAGACCAAGCCTCCTCCTTCTCAGCAAAGCTGCTTATCTCCTTTCTCATTGACGCCATTGAAGACTTCATTTTATCTTTCTTTTTGGAAAAGTCTTCATACTCTCGCATCCTTTGGCGAAAACGAGCAACCCCCTGAGGAAGCATGGCTGCAAGGTTGCAAGTACTAAGAATCATCCGGGATAGCATCACATCATCGTCCATCTCAGAGATAGTCTTGTGAACCGAAGGAGGAGCAATATGACTAAGGGCCTCTTCACAGACAGAAGCATCTTTAAAGCTATCATCAACCTTCACCGACCAGCTTGGCACATAAACGACATCAGGATTCAACCCTTCAACGTCCATACTCGAAGAACCTTGAACAGGTGTAGCAGCAACCTTTCTGGCCGAATCCTTTTTGTCACGAACAACTAACTTCCCTTCCCTTTCGGAACCCACATCAACACCTTGGTCCTCAGACTCTTCAATATCATCACTCAAATCCACCGGTTCAGTAGAGGTGGATTGAGGAGCAGCTTTCAAACGACGAGTAGATCGTCGAGCTGAAGCCTTGGGAGCAAGAGGCTTAGAGAAACCTTTCACAGTCGACACACTAACATACCCACCACCCTCAAACCTTTGCTCAGCAGTCCTAACAACAACATTCTCACCCGGAACAGATGGAGCATCCTCAAACACAACGTCCGAAGTGTCATCACTCTTGATGAAATCCAAGGCAGACATAACTGCAAAAAACAAACGGACAAAACATGAGACAAAAATTTGAAAGATAAAAGAAAAAAGAAAACAAAAATGCATACCCGTGCCATCTCTCATCAGAACCGGATCCCGGTCAGCTTTTTCCCACAACTTACTAACCCCTAATAGAACCAGCAAATGCTCAGGAAAGGGACGAACCCTCGCAGGGCATTTACGAATACATTGCAGAAAAGCATCGTTTAAATCAGACTCAAGGGGTTCCGGTTCATTGAGAACAGCATCCGGGTGACGCCACACAGTTTTAAACGGAACAATAGTGTCTGAAACCCAGAAAAAACGATTATTCCAAGTTCCAAGCGTGGTAACCATCGATGAAATAAGGCCAGAATCAACCTTAGATGCTTCAAAAGTAAACCAATCACCATTCTTGGCGAGTCGGAAAAAGCGACGAAATAACAATAAAGAGGGATCATATCCGAAGGCACGGCACAAAACCTCGAAGTGTAAAACCCTAGCCATACCCTTCGGATGAATCTGACCAAAGGAAACCCGATAATACTCTAACAAATTCAAAACAAATAGAGAAAACGGATAGCGAAGGTTTGAAAATTCAAAGTGACGGCAATAAAGGGCGATGGAACCAGCCGGACATTTATCAATCGAAGCATCACACGCAGGAGCAGTAGGTGTAAATTCAGTCCCAATGCCATAATCTTTACAAAACAACTCTACTTCCTCTTGGGTTAACCGGGAAAAGGATCTTGCTAAATCCTTAAGGGCACCTATTTTTGAAAGAAAATTATGAAGCAAAAGAAAGCAAAGGATGAACAAACACTAACCTTGAAAGAAAGGGGAGAGATTTGCAGAAAACACTTGATGCAAAATGAAACGGCAGTAAAGGAAAATATAAAACGAGTTAATATAGGGGCAAAAAAGTAATTAATGTCTTCTGCAAAACCGCCACCCTATCTACTGCCATACATCAATCAAATCAACTGTCAATCATTTAAAATTCAAATTCAAATATTAACTGCCTTCAGCCTTTCAACCCATCAAGCAACGAACCATTGAAACCTTCAAGCAATAACACACATGCATAAAAGTCAGAAGTCTTTGAGTATACTACCCAAAAGCCTCTGACTTGGGGGGCTGATGACGGGGGTAGCCCAAGACTAAATAAAGTGACTAAACATGCAAGTGCTTAAAGGGTTTAACGGTTCAATGGTTGAAAAGCTGTGAAATGGGAAAAGCGAGGAGGGAACAGTAATCAATCACATCCGAGCTCGCTTCACCAACCCACGCTCGCAAAAGCAAAGCAGGTCTGCACAATACATGCTATTATCCAGGGGACAAAAGCCGGGGAAACCCTCCACTGCAAACAGGTTTTACTAGTCTTGTACATACTATTTGAGGAGATGTCTTCCCCTATAAGAAGACAGCTCATTCACCCCAAAAGACATTCTTCGATCAGTTGAGATTCCCTCATTTCTGGTCATTCGTGGAGTACTTGCTCACTCTCAAGTTACTCCTTATCACATCCACCACACACATTCTGTTTGCTTTCACTTCTGGATTTGAGCACGTCTCGGAGAAAGAACTCTCAGCAAACAACAATTACATACTAGTGAACCTCCTTCCACGTTTTGCAAACGTGGGGGGACCCCGCGACCTGCGTTAGGCAAGGTTGAACCCTTCAACCTTTTTGCCTAACCAACTCAGCTACCATCTTTGGTTTCGTGTTTGTTGCATCAACAATAGACATAAATGGCTTAGATTGAAAAGGTTTTAATATAGATGTAATCAATATGTATCTCACCACTTTTGCAATCTTGTAGAACCAGAAACCACTTACTAATGCCAAGCCAAGGCTGCAGCCTGTACATATTCAATATGGTCCAAATCAATGATGTATATGATCTTAAAATTGTTGGCAAATTAAAGCGAGTCATATAAAATTCTACCTTGATGATAATAGGATTCTTGGAAACTACTGTGATATAGAAGAGATATGATCCAAAACACATCCTTGCAAGTGTGAATATCACTGCAAATGACGCTTGTAGGATGAAATTAACTCAATACCATATAAATTTCATTATTTTACCTGAAAGTTATGTTTATCAAAGACTAAGAGTTAGAGAAAATAAAAGGAGTTACCATCTGCTGCTAAATTGAGATTAGTGTTCTTAAAACCAAGCTCTTTGAGAAGCTCTCTTAGATGGAGAAATGGACTCCATAATCTTTTTTTAATCTTGTAAGCCTTTATCTCTCTCGCTCATCTTGTTACACGTTTGTTCGCAACATAGGTGCTTTGTCTGGTTGCGATGAAGATGCATGTTTATTTAAAGCCTGAGCGTATTCGAGATGAATCTAAGAAAGCTAGCTTTTCTTCGGTCCGCTCTTTGCAAGACGTTTTGGGTATTATTACTTTTTTATCTAGCATTTGATTGATAATACCCGTTGCTAATTGTTGTTTATGCGTGATTTGCATTGCATCAAAAGAATCCTTGATGACTAGATCACGATATAGAGGCCGGACTGATAAACTACAAGAATACTATACAAATATACAATGAGAGGATCGATAAACTAACCGAATACGATAGCAAATTGTCGCCACGGCAACGTAATGCGGTTTCATACTAGTTCTAACTAGTGGCATGCTTCGCGCTTAAAGGCAGACATTTGTTCGACATCGATTCATTTCGTATAAGTATCGCAAATGAAAAATAAAGTTGTGATACGTCCGCTTGTAATAAATAATTACAAAACTTGTACTTAAATAAAAAGTTAAAAACTAACATATGAGATTAAAAAAATATTGAAGTTAATAAATAAAATATTTAATTTATATATAACTATAAAAAGCAACTTCAGCCACCAACAATTGACTCCCACCCCTTCACATAACTAACAATTATTCTCATCTCCTTTGCATCGATTCGCACACTTCTTCACACATATACAGAGTTATATATATTATATTATACGGATTATACAAAAAGTATTATTTCCCTTATTGACGCGACATAAGGCTGAAGGGTGTGGGGGCATGGGTTGGGTTATCAATCGCCGCGTGATACCATTAGTGGATTGCTACACCACCACATTGCCTCATCCACCGTGGTTTGCATGGATTAACTCATGACAACCATGAGTCTCCTTTCCTTTTTTAATATTTCTTTTCCTGTTCATAAAAATATGAAAATAAGAGAATAGTGGTTTGGATCATGACCACGCCACACCCTTACACTTTGTTTCCGAGTCTCATTTAACAGGGGAGGGGAAAGAAAAGAGATGAAAATATGAAAAAAAAAAAAACCATATTTAACAGGGGAGAGGAAAGAAAAGAGATGAAAATATGAAAAAAAAAAAAAAAAAAAACCATATTCCCGTTAAGGATAGAAGGGGAGGAGAAATGAGGGAAAAGTGAATAAAATTTGTACGTATATTTATCTTCCCAAATCGAAGTGATTAGGAGAGAAAATCTTATCAATTACTAAATTACCCTCATATCTAATTAAAATGTTTTATGTTTAAAGGGTAGAATGGTAAAATTATTCCTTTCTTTTCTTTTCCTTCTAACTCGGGAACACGAAAAAAATCACATATTTTCCTTCATTTTCTCTCTTAATTCATTTTCATTCCCCTTCCCCTGTTAAATGAGACCCGAGGTTGATTAGAAGTGGGTGACATGACGCTGATGTTAAGAGTCATGATGAAAATCATGACCACACCCTATAGCGTAACAAAAAAGTGAAAGAAATAAGGTCATATCTCAAAAATTGCGTTGTTCCATTTTATGGATGCACCATTTCACCAAAAGTCATAAGTAACAACTCACCCCCTTTAATTAAGGGGAGATTATGAAAATGTCAGGTTGACTAAACCACTTTTCAAATTTGTCACCCTCAGGTGTCAGTGTAGAGGGCGCTCCCGAGTCTGTTCAATACCCCACATGACAAAAGTGAAAGAAATAAATTCAAATCTCAACAATTGCGCCGTTTAGTTTTTTTTTTTTACGGATGCACCGCTTCACCACAAGTCATAAGTCATATCCCTTCAATAAATACCGACAGGTATAAATACTAGATGAATCATTTAACACCCTATGATCTTCTGCATTTCTTCATCCTGCAATGGGCATATCATCTAAATCGGTATGTCTCTACAATTTCGTCTCTAAAATTGACTTTCATCAAATTCGTGAATCAGCGCAATCATCAACCATTCAATTTGATTGTTGCGTATTTGTTGGAGCGTTTATGATAGAAAAGATATGCGTGTCTAATATTTGTTGACGTTTTGTTACTTTGTGGGCTAACATGTTTGTTGCTAGTCCTAACGAGTCCTAACGGTGTTCTGTTTGGCAGTTAGTTGTTCGGATCACCAAGAGTTGAAGTCCTAGTCGGAGCCTACCGTTCAGGTCAGCGTTTCTTCAGTCGACACCCTCCGCCACGATCACCGGCCGATTGCGACAACCATCTGAACGAAACCCCTACAAGTACCACCAACAATGGTGCACCGCCACCACAGTATGGTTGGAGGGGTTGATGGGGTTGATGGAAGAAAGGGTGAAATACAGAGAGATTGAAGAGAGAGCATGAAGAGATGTTGTGAAAAGGGTTAAAGAAACCCTCTGTACAGAGAAGAAAACCCACTCAACACGTGGCTAATACACAAACCCAGTCAACATGTGGCCTAAACGTTAATAATCAGCAGGTGTTAAAAACCTAAAATGCCCCCAAGGAAAAACAAAATACCAAAAATGCCATATAACACTATTCATTCCATTTGCCTATTATCATATATTAACAATTTCAACAATACCAAAAAGGAAATGGAATTTAATAATCCCAACTTTCACCAGTTGGCCGGCAACGGACCCAACTTCAAAAATAGTCACTGGTGGTCCCAACTTTTGACATTTTGTAAAATATTGGACCCTTCCTAACACCGTTATAACGTTGATGACGTGGCATGATGACGTGTCATAACTTTTAAACTGGGCATGATGACGTGGCTTTGAACTAAATCCAATCTCTCCAACCTTAACCTGCTAATCGATTCCCCTCTTCAACATTAAAACGCCCGATTCAAGAACTCCTTTGCGTCTGTTTCAAGATCCCCTCTGGTACTGTCATCTTCAACCTCTGGTACTCAACCTCTGTTCATCGTATTCAACCTCTGGCACTGTTAATCGTCTTCAACGAGTGGCAGTGTTCATCGTCTTCAACCTCTGGTACTGTTCATCGTCTTCAACCTCTGGTAGTGTTCATCGTCTTCAACCTCTGGTACTCAACCTCTGTTCATCGTCTTCAACCTCTGGTACTCAACCTCTGTTCATCGTCTTCAACCTTTGTCACTAACTAACCTGCTCAATCTACCATTACCACCAGGTACACAATAATAAAGATGAAAATCCTTGGGAGAGAGCATGAAATTAAGGATTAGGGTTTGATTTCAATGTTGTCTGAATGATTGTGAGAATAGTGAAGGGTTTAAGTATCAATTGTAGTGAATGGATATTATTTGGATCTTGTTAATTTATTGTAAATGCCACATATTCAAGTTCAAAGCCACGTCATCATGCCCAGTTTAAAAGTTATGCCACGTCATCAACGTTATAACAGTGTTAGCAAGGGTCCAATGTTTTACAAAATGTCAAAAGTTGGGACCGCCAGTGGCTATTTTTGAAGTTGGATCCGTTGCCGGCCAACTGGTGAAAGTTGGGATTATTAAATTCCATTATTCCTACCAAAAATATGCTTTGTTGGCAGTTAAAAAAATAGCCCGTTCCTAAAGTGAAAATGTTTGTTTGGTGTGCGTCTGCTGGAATGATCTCAACAAGATTGGCGTTGGCTAGGCGAGGAGTACTAGAAACCGGTGATCTACTCCCAAACATGATCTCAACAAGATTGGCGTTGGCTAGGCGAGGAGTACTAGTAACCGGTGATCTACTCCCAAACAAATTGTGGTTACATTCGGGAGTTGGCAGGCCATATTTTGGTGACATGTATTACGGCTAGATCAGTTTGGTGGCAAACCTGTGCGTGGTTGCAGGTCCAGTTCCCAACTCATGTCGAAACAGATTCTTAAATGATAAACCAGGCTTAAAAGAAAATGTGAGAGACAGTGTTTATGTTTGCCTTTCTAAAAGAATTGCAAGTAATAATATTTTTTTCCTTTGCATTCAATTTAGTTTAAATAATTTTCCAAAAACTGCACTTTATTTTTGTTTTATTTTATTTTTTCTAAATATAATCAACATCAACAACCATGTAAGTAAGTTAATTTTTTCTCATGCATCAAATAAACTTAAATTAAAAAAAAATTCCGTAACTTTTATGTTTATTTATTATTTTAAAGAAAAGTTTTACAAGAACAAAAAGTGTGGATAAATTCTGAAGGCGAGATTTTAATCTTATTAGTTTGTAAACACACTTACAACCATTAGAGTGCATTGCAATGTTAAAAAAGTTTATTTTGCATAAAAAATTCTCTTTTATTAACTTGAACAGATTGTTAGAAATTAGTTTTACTGGCATGATTGTTAGAAATAAAAAATAAACATCCATCAGCTCAGATTCTCATCTAATTCATCACGAACTTTACCAAAAAAGTGTTGGTAATGGTTTATTTGATCCTTGAACTAGGAAAATCAAACATCACATGTGACAAGAAAAGCGATAACATTTTTTTGACACCGATGAAAATGAAAAGAATCTTTTTAATTAAAATGTCTTAGTATGGTATTGTATGTGAAAGGTTGGCAAAAATGAACATAAAAATTTCCGCATCTCATATGATGATACAAAATGAATTTATAATCAACATCATGTCGCAATGCACGAGTTGGTGTCAACTTGTTACATACAAAAAAATAACCAATGAAACAATGTTACCTGACTGACCACCAAAATTAATAAGCATATATAACTCCTAAAAACAACGTTATAAACCACCGTATATTTTTACATATGAAAAGAAAATATCAGCTTTTTAATTTGTTTTAACCGATAAAACCAATAAAATCAATAAAATTAAATATATAAAAAATCTTAACAATAAAAAGATAAGATTTTTTGTATTTCATATTTAAGATACGGATGAAAAAAAGAAAAATCTATGAAACTGGAGATGTGGTATGGTATGATTGGATTATCATTAGTTTCAGTTAAAAAAGAAGGATTTATAAGGCCATACGGTTTGGGTATCGAAATCTGGCATGCATACCAGTCAACACCTACAAAACCACCCTGTGTTTGGTGTTTTCTACAGCGTTGTGTGTGAGACGGGGGATTCTTCACTGGCGTGGGGGCAATTTGGTTGGTGATGTAACATGAGTTAATTAGTGGTTTGTAGTAGGAGGTTGCGATTGGTTAGTTTTTTTAACACTAGGCGGGGTCCTTTCCACGCCAACACTATCCCGTGCTTTTTTTTTTACCATGCATCTTGCTTAAGTGGCTGTCACATGGCTCTTAACGCCCTCCCTTTAAACCCCTTCACCAGGGCCGGCCCAAGCGCAAGTATTTTGAGGCTTGGGCTTTCATTTTTTAAAAATTTTAGGGTTCTTGGGTGTTTGTGGCTGCAAGAATAATTGTCCTAGAAGAGAGAGTACGCTCAATAGAATAGACTGGGAATTCCAAAACATGAAAGAAACAATTAGTTTCAAATTGAAATTGCTAGTTTTTTTTTTCTTTATTAAAATTGCTTTGCTAGTTTTTCTTCTTTATTAAAATTGCTATACTAGTTTCTAATTGAAATTAGTTTGCTAGTTTATAATGTTAAATAGAAATTTTATGTACGAATCCGGTCCCAAGGCCGAGTAAATGAAGACGGTTTGTAAACTTTTTTTAGTTTTAAAGAAACAATGAGTCACAATGACCTCGGATTTTTACTACGGTTTGGGCCACCAGAATGATTGACCCACCCTGCTCTTCACACTGAATGGTCTAAGGTTGGTAGTGTGACATAGTTTAAGTGGGAGTATCACAAAACTATAAGTAAATAAGGGGTCAAAGGTGTGAAATTGAAGAAAATCATCTGGTTCATTCTCAGAAACAATGAACCTCACCGGTGCTTTCTACATGCATATACTTTTCCTTTGATACTGATATGTATGCGACCTCAAATAACTAGTTTTATGCCGGCCTAGTGGTCGGGTATACCAACGTTATAATATGTCAATAATGACTCTCTTAATTGAATATAAACAAAATCGAACAATATGCCAAATAAAAGCGCAACTCTTTAAGTTAGGTAAAGTATATGAGTAAGACTAGGTGGCAAAACATACATTTAAACAGTCGGACCATGCAACTGGTCAATATGACTAAAACTTGATTATTGGTGTAGTAATGTAGTTGAGTAAAACCATGCCGGTACATAAGAAATACTGGAGTTTTTCAGGTTTTACCAGTATTTATCGTACCGTGCCCGTGTCTGATATCCGGTTTAACCAGTATAACTGGCATGTTCATACCGGTATTTAAAATATTGGATAAAATAAAACACATAGTATGGTAGGACATAATTTTTGCCTAAATTTGACTTGATATGGAATATATGATTAGTTGATTATGCTTGTATAATCCAAATCAGGTGCAACTTATAGTAAACTAAGGGTGTTTTTTTTTTTTTTTTTGTTGAAAACAAAAAAAAACGAAAATGATAACTTATTGTTTTTAATCTTGTATCCAATTCAGGTTATTTTATGTTTTTGTTAGAATTGCAATTAGTTTACTTTTATTTTCATAAAGCAATTGAATTTTCTTTTATTATTAAGCAAATTATATTTTATTGACTACTAAGCATATTATTTGTAAATTAACTTGATGAATAAACCTAGGCATATTATTTATAAATTAACATGATGAATAAACCACAAATTCGAATCATGTAATTTACCAAAAAAAAAAAAAAAAAAAAAAAAAAAAAAAAAAAACTTAGCAAATAAGATCCAAACATGAGAAACCCTTTCCTTTCCATTACGAATATTCTTAATAGTCGCACGTGTTGAATACACTACTAAGTAATGGGAAGCTAAGGATGATTATGACACTTTGTTCATCACAAATGTATGATACGACAATAATACATGTATGGAAGGTTTCATCCTTACTCACGAACATCTATGGACAGACTTTAGTAGATTTTACATTCTTTGCTCACTTTTAATCTCATTGTTGAATGTAAATTGTGTGTAAAAAGGTTTGGATAATCAATTGAAAATAATAAATATATAAAGTAAACATATTTAAAGTTCCTAGTGCTTCTTCCGTATGTTTGAAGACAAAAACGAGATAATGGTTTTTAAATGCAAGCATCATAAATTTATTAATATTTTAAATTTTAGTCAATAACAAGTGTTTGCTCAACTTATATAATATTATTACTGGTTGCATAAAAGCAGCTTATATTAGTATTTAATAATAAGTGGGATATGGAGCCATCACTCAAAGTCCGACCCTTTGTCCTCTACCTTACAAAAACTTTTATACACTGAAACCAACTTTACTTTTTATAAGAAACAAATATAGCTAGTTCAATATAATAAAATCATTGTTGTTTTAACTTTTATTTTGAATAATTCAATGGTTGGAGTCTTACTTGATGCAATATTTTTCAGGTGGATCAGGGACTTTATCACAATCGGTTTTTGACGGTGAGTTTTCTCTAGAAAAGTGGACAGGCCTGATCACCAACGATGTCTGTGTTCGTAGCGTTGGAGGCCTTTCACCAATAGGTACCCAAATGACCGAGCTTGTATAGTATTCATTTGTCGTTAAAAAGCAAAAAGAAAAAAAAAAAAAAAAACTCTGCTAAATATTTGCATTTGTGGCAGACAACTAGTAGTCCTTAATCAATTATCATAAAAGTATTGGCATAAAATAATAAATTACATCTCTTAATCATTTGTACGTAAGGAGTCTTCAAATTTTATTAATTTAATGACATACTTTACTATTTCGGTCACCATTTTGTTTTTTTTTTTAATTTTATTACAACAATAGTGGCTTTATTTTATATCAAGAAGTTATATAAGAGAAGAATGTTGCAACAATGTTTAGTTGTAGTGAGAGGCTTAACTAATGGTGAGAACTAAGACTAGACAAAGAAATTATACATATGTGTAACTTATATCATGGTAAAAGTTTAAACATACTCACTATAAATTTTCTGGTATATTCGTAAAAATTATTTAAAGTTATCAATAATCTAGTAAAATATAGATGAAAAAGAATAGGAAGAGTAAAATGGAAGTGGGAAAGTTTACGTAGAATCTTGTGATTTTCGTTTTGGTTTTTTATATGAAAAAAAATCTATAGTTCTTTGAAGTAAATAGAGGAATAGACCAAATGATTAGTATTAGTTAAAATCTTTCTAATGAAAATCTTTTTTGGACACGTGTCGCTTCGTGATGCTTTCTCATCTTATTTTTCTATTTATTTCTCACATTAAATAATAATAATTTTAATTAAAATATTAGATAAGAATAAATATTTAGATAAACGTTTGTTTTTATTATGATAAATAATAATAATAATAATAATAATGATAATAATTTTTAACATAGAATTATCAGAATATAAACATTTTTTTATTACGATCATAGTAGATATAATAATAATAATAATAATAATAATAATAATAATAATAATAATAATAATAATAATAATAATAATAATAATTTAAAAAAATAGATAAGAATAAATATTTGTTTTTCTATAAATAATTCTAAACAAAAATTTAGATAAGCATAAACGTTTGTCTTTATTAGGAGTAGATATATATATTTGGAGTTCGGTGATTGAAATTATGGTAAATTAGGAATCAAAGGTTCTCGTTTAATATATACTTAACAATTGTATTATTGTTTTTTTTTTCACTAGAAATAAATAATTATTCTTGGTCGGGCATGTTCTTCTATCAAATTGTCAGTGTTTTTATACGCATCACTATAATGGTAGGTGTACTGTTATAATTGGTTTAAATCCATCATTTATCGCACATTGTATCAACATGTAGAAAGAACATCATTTTTAAATATAACAATTCTATACCCCATTCAACAAGAATTTAATTCTCAATTTTACGGTATAATTCATAAAAATGCTAAAATATATAAAAACGTATTTTTTAAAGGTTTGTCTTTTTATTATTTATTATATAAAATTATATTTATGCAACCTGTATAATACATGGGGTTCTAACCTAGTTCTGTATAATTAATGATTGCGAAATCGTTTAGTGAAATAGCCGGTGGTGGAGCCATTTAGACCGAAAATCCTCCACATATGATTATATTATTTTGATAATTTAATTAAAATAATATTACATGTCGACTGAAGGTTTATCAAGTTGGGCAACCCTTTATTTACAACTTAATCAGTGGCGGAACTAGCCCAATTAAATCAGGGGTACTCCCAAAAAAATTTTTACTGTGCAATCAAGAATATTAAAAAAAGACAATGAATAAATAAAGTAAAATAAGTGCCTAATAAATTTGTCCTTTTTTCATAGCTTGAAATCGTTTAATCACATCGTCCTCTTTTACTTTAAAAAATAAATACCTAAGCAGAGGCGGAACGACCGGAACCAGTGTTATGCAACAGCAAACAACAGGATTGTGGATTCTTTTAGCGAACCGGTGTTATTGGCAGCAGCAAAACAGGAGACTAGTGCGTAAAGGATGACCAGCGACGTTTGGTTTTCTTCCGAACCTAAGTGACGATAAGAAAGAATGCTGTCATACGTAGTTTTGTGTTTTTGGGGCTAATCTAATCAGTTGAGCTTATCTAATCAATTGAGTCATTGTTTCAATCGGGCTCTCTTGGGTTGGTTAGGGGTATTCTTGTATTATTTTAGGGGTATCTTTTGTATAAAACCAAAAAAAATATAAAAAATACACTACGCATACGAACTTTAGCCGTAACCCGTGCTACGGCTCACATATCTTTAGTTCCGCCCCTGAACTCAATAGTTTCAAGATTGGCAACATGTCAACTTGATCGATAACGCAACGACTAGTGTTTAAGGCTTATTGCTAGTGGGAAATACGGGTAAAAATAAATTTAGGGTAAAAATTACGAGCAATTTTGATAGGTGATTTTCATCTTTGACATGTACATTATCATTATCTTCATGAAAGAGTGATTTACCTTAAACTTTCTAAGAAAGCAAACTAGTTAATTGATCTAAGTGTGATTTCTATGTTATGTATGTCCGTACCTAAGGGCATATCAGTTGAAGTAGATTCTTCTTTTTTATCAATCAAAACCCATTCCCAAACTATACAAGCTTCTTCCAACATGAACAACAACAATCTCCAATTCTTTCGCATATTTCTCATCCACTTCGAAGCAATCGGCACCACGTTGATGCTCTTATCACATCTCACAACTTACAATCGCACAAAATATAATCTATTTTAAACAATCGCTTTTCGGTATATACGTTTTCGACCCCCTGGTTTTTTCACTCAGTAGTGCCCGGTATGTAGTTTTCGCATAGAATTTTTTAGGTATATACGTTTTCGACTCCCCCCCCCCTCGATTTTATAACTTTTTTAGGTATATACATTTTCGACCTCCGATCGGAAATGTCAAACTTCGCCACTGACCCAAATTACCATGTATTGAGCAACAATAGTTGTCTTAAGTCGTAAAGATTATCCACATGATTCCATTATCAGCACCATGAATCATAACCTTTTTACTTACTATCTGAATTACTCACATATCACTTTCCTAAATAGATACCTAGGTTCTTTGGATCTTCATATAAACACATTTCCTTGTTATGACAAGGGGATTGATAAAGCTTTGGTGTTGCATGGACTAAAAGGCCTGAGAACATGAAACAAAAATGTGATCATTTAAGCTCTTGTTATGGCAATAAAGTCCACTTGATTGGTGAATTCAAGTGGGTTTGCTTAGGTGGTGTTTGTTTTTTCAGATGTAAAAGTTCTGCAGTCTGTGGATCACATCTGCAAACGTCTGCACGAGAAGAGGTGGACCAAATATCTGCAAAGTGTAATAAAAAGAGTGTTTGATTATCTCACCTCTTTTTAAAACTCCACATCTGCAAACAGAGCACTTCAGCCTTCACCACCACCATCTCCCACCTCCCCCCCCCCACCACCACTTCAGCCTTCACCGACAATCTCCCACCTCCCCACCACCACTTCAGCCTTCATCATCATCACCCCCTACGATGGTATTTATCAGGTACCTGTTTTGGTCAAAAATCACACAAGGATAATGTAACCAAATCTGATTTTTGTGAGGTTAGATGCTTGGTTAAATGAACAAAAGTGTAAACAAGAAATGAATGAAAACGGTGATGAACACAAGGATTTATACAAGGAAAAAGCCCTTGATCAATGAATGATCTCCGGCATAAAAAACCTCGGATAGTGAAAACTATCACTGTCAACTATATTAAACAATAAAGGTTATGTAGGATCGTGTTTTGACCCGAACGAGTCGTTCAGAGGCGTTCTCCTATGTTTCAGGTGCGGAATAACAAGAAACGTAGGTAGAAATAGCTTGTTCTTCACTTTAATCTACTGATTTATTGATTTGACAATGTTTACATCTCAAACGTCACACCGGCAGCACCTCGGTATGGAAATCACAAAGTTACAAATGAGATCCGCTTATGGGGTATATATAGTGCAGGTAGGTTCCCACATACGGACATGTCCGTATAAGCGGACCTGACAAATAAGCGGACCTCCTACGTCCGTATAAGCGGACCTGACACATAAGTGGACCTCCTATGTCCGTATAAGCGGACCTGACACATAAGCGGACCTCCTATGTCCGTATAAGCGGACCTGACACATAAGCGGACCTCCTATGTCCGTATAAGCGGACCTACTCTCTAAATCACATATTCTCCCCAGTTTTCTCGTAAAACGCGCCCTAATCTATACAATACAATGTATAACATGATCTAAGACGAAATCAACAGATGAAGTGCACCAACAAACTCCCCCTTGGATGTTGATGGAGTCGTTCATTGAGTCACGACTAAGCTGTCTTCACATCTTCAGTCTTGATCAGACTCTGGGCTTTTCTCTCTCTCTGTCTTCAGACTCCCCCTCTCGATTTACTGGCATTCCTTTGTTCTTCAGTAACGTCTTCAGGATCGTTGTCTGTCCTTCACAGAATCAAAATTTATTTCCAGGATCGAAACTTGGCTTTCTTCAGTCAGAGGTCTTCAGGAATCGAAACCTGGCACTCTATCTTCAGATCCAAGATCGAAACCTGGCTATTCCTGCACATTCTTAACCCAGAAATAAAATTTCTAAATTTAACACTTTGTGTGCACCAATACTAACTCCCTCTCATATACAAGTGCACCAACTACAACTTTTCCTCAGATTACTTTCTCTATGATGAACCACTTGTTGATTAAAAAAAATTTGACATTTAAAGCACACTCCCCCTCACAACAATATCATCATGTTTAGCACTCGGAATTTTGAAAATCAACTTTCCTACATCAGTTGTCGAAAATCTTTTTGACTTTTTCAAAAGTTTATGCTAAAATACACACAAAATCTTTTTGGATTTTCTGAAAGAAAGTAACTAACACCATTTGTAAAAGCACGAGAATGTAGAAATGAAATATTTACAAACATATTTTTGTGAGTTCGTGTAAGAGGATCATATCAGTTTATGAGACATGTCACTAACACCGTTAAGCTTGATTACATTTTCAGTTCAAAAACAATTCACCTAGATTGTCAGTATATCGGTCCACTGAAACTCTCACACAAAGTTCAATTGATCCGAGATATGATATTAATGTCCTAGAAACTGACTTATTCGTGTGTCTCACTACTTGAATATACTCCCGTATCCAGATCCCAATATTCAGTCTTACAGGTGAGTATACCACAGCTGACATCTGTATAGGGGTTAGATGCGAGGGCCGTGAGAGCTCAGGTCGATACTTCCGTATACGCAGAGAGATGACGGCTTCGACTTTTGGTGTGTCCCCTTTAGAGGATCTTTTTATTTCAACAGCAGCGACTATCAATTTTATTGTTTCATCAGCATGCTGAGGGAGAAGCTATGTTTCAAGCTTTTGCGGAAAGCATTATCCGGGGACTAGGTCAGTACTTTCATACAGCAGAAGTCCCGGGATAATACCCCAGATATCACTGAGCATAAAGACCTAGTATCTCAGAATAAGGGACCTTTCAAACAAGATTTCAGGGGTTACCTATATATCCAAGTTTATGTTAACCCACGGAACAAGCAAGTTTGAAATTTAGTTTATATCTCGTCACAATTTACTAAGTGTGTAAGAACCTACTGACATATCTGCAATGAGATTGTTTATCACATTTTATCTTTACAAATCTTTAGCATGTTGTGACAAATCTTTACAAATCTTTTCACAACAAAACTCATTTTTGAATTTTTTCATGTTTTTGTATTTTTCAAATTTTCTAATGTTTTTGGATTTTCTGAAATTTCCCTACTCCCCCTAAAATGCAAACACATTTCAAAGAAATTTTGAAAATAACTAGACTCTTGACCCACTAGAAACATGAAAAGTAAAACAAACTGTACAAAAAATTTGACAACTGACATCGAGTCACATCAAATCTCAATTCACTCGGCATAAACAATCAAAACTCCCCCTTTCAACAAACCATTTTCTCATTTATATCTCAAAACACTTATGTTTATTTTAATCAAAATGATTTTTCCGGAAAATGAATTTGTTTTCACCACTTTTTAAGTTTACCACTTGAAAAGCATGGGGATATGGTTCATCATCTTGTTTAACAATCAAATAGATATAGTAAATCAAGTACAACTTAATGTCCCTGATTTACCATTTGCAGTTCATAAACCTCTGATCCACTTGAAAATATAACCAACAAATCCTTCTTGTAAGTAACTCCAACTAAAACTATTTGTAGGTTTTCCTGTAGGAATGAGACATCTACAAGAAACCTCTTTACCACTTGTAAGATTAGTCAGAAAGATGCCGATTCCTGCTTCTCAATTACCAACCTGGAAGCTCCGGCGTAGTCCTTTCATCTGTAAAATTCAAACACTATTCAAAATCTTTCAAACAAACTTTTCAAACACTAGAATGATGCCGATTCCTGATCCACGATATAAACTTGGGATCTCCGGCATAGTCCTAAGACTATCATGGAAAGCAAACTTCCATCCAACTCTTCTCAGACTTGATGGCTTTCAGTTCTTGCGCAGTAGGGTTGTATGTTGCCTTTTTAGTTGCATAAAAGTCTTTAACCCCCTTTGCTTTCCCATTCAACATTTTCCCAAAAATTTTCTTTACACTTCCATTAAAAGTTTTCTCGACATCAAATTCATTTTTCTCTGTGTAAAACTGTTTCGAGATATCAACTTTTCCAATTTTCTATTTAACTTCTTCAAATTTCAGTGACGGAAAATCATCATTATTCACTGAAATTTTCTCCTCAACCTGTGGCTCTTCTGGCTTTGTGGAACCAGATTCATCGCCGACATTTTCATCATTCCTTTTAACAACCCACACTTGGTTGTCTTTTTCTTTCTTTTTGTAAAAATTCATCTTCGAACACTCACCAACCTCATATTTTGAATTTTCAAAAACTTTAAGTTTTTCAGTTGGTGGTTCAATATCAACAATTTTTTCTTTCAATTTCTGAGAAACTCCCTGTTTTGTTTTGGTGTTATTTTGACAATTCCATGCAATATGACCAACTTCATTGCATCTGTAACAGGTACGAGTCTCTCTTTGATAAAACACTTCAGTTCCATTCGTCTTTCTTTCAGCAAGAAACTCTTGATTTGACTGTCTCCAGAATGGTTTCTTCTGTTCATCTTCTGAGCTTCCACCTGACACAAATTCTGTTTTTGTTTTAGAATTTTTATCATTTTTATAGTTTTTTGGTGGAACAAAACCTAATCCTTTCTTTTTGTAGCTACGATTTTGGTTAGGTTTCTTTTGAAAACCAGAACCAGAATTGTAACCCTTTTTCTTGTTTAGACGTTGTTGAACTCTTGAAGTGTATTTTTTAGGTTTTTCAGTAAGATTTAAATCTTTTATTTCAAAAATATTGATTTATGTCATTTTTGAAAACCTTTTTGATCATGTCAAAGCGAACACTTCTTATTGGAAACTCTTTGTTGTAATATAATTTGTCAGAATAATTTAAAGTGTATACAACTTCAAATGTTTCATCATCCAAATTTGCTTTCGATAATAAAAATTCTTTACTATAAGACCGTTTAACCAACGAATTTTGACTGTTGACTGACGAATTTGACCCTCCAGACTCAGATTTTGACTCGGACTCCTCATCAGTATCCAACACCTGATCGACCACCTTTTTAATTAACTCAGACTCATGATCAGTATCGGACGAGGTAAACGTGACATCAATGTTATCTGGTAAAACGTCAGTTGTGTCGGTTTTTAGCTTTATAATGACTGCTTTTTCAAGTTGCTCCTCGTTTGGTTTTCTAGGAGAATACCCTTCCCAAATTGGAGGCGGACACTTGTTATAGCTAACAGTCGGTTCCTTACCACAATCTTTCTTCTTATTTTGCTTCTCGTCTTGAAAAGCTTCCATACCTGCAACAGTTGGGTAAATACGATCAATGAGATAATCAGAACTAGAATAACTTTGTAACAGACGTCTAATTCTCTCATTCTCGATCTTCTCAGTCTCCAACTCTTGCTTCCACTTAGCACTTTCTTCGATGTAAAAGTTGATGGCTTTCTGCTTTGTCATCATCACAGCATTCATCATCGTTAATGCTTGTTCTCTCTCTGAGTTTGTCTTTTGGAGACCAGTTACTGTTTTGTTCAAGACATCATATGATTCTTTTACATAGTTGAGGTTGAACAGTAACTGCTCCTTCTTCTTCTCATACTCAGCAATAATGTCATCTTTTGCTGCACATTCCTTGCAAGCTTCCAAACATTTTGTGCAAGGCTTGACAACTTCAACAATCTTCTCAACCTCAATTGTTTCCACAACTTCAATCACCTTTTCTTCTTCTTTCACCTTCTCAGCTTCAATTACTTTCTCAACTTCAGTAATCTTCTCAGCAACACTTTCAACATTTTGAACATCATCTTCAGATTTCGTTTGTTGTTCTTTAGCAGCTCTTTTCTCCTTCAGTTTCTCCAACCGTTCTGCAAAATAGAAATGAAAACTGTCAGGAGGAAGATGAGATTTTGCAATATTGATATGTTTTTCTTCCTCATCATCATTGCTACTATCAACTGGAGACTGATCAAACTGTACAGGTTTTTCTGAATCAGCTTCTGATAAACAAGAATCTGACGGTGTTTGATCAAATACAACTTCCTTTTCTGAACTAGCAACATTTTGTTCACTCTCATCTGAAATTTGTGAACCTTTATCTAAACTTTCATCAGAACTTTCTGAGCTTTCATCAGAAGTAACAGACTTTTCATCCTCACTCTTCACATTCACTCCAATAGACTTCATCCAGGTAGCAAACATATCTGGTTCTCTGACAATCTTGGCAATGAAGGCTTTATACTCTCCCTTTTCATCAACGAACATATCCCAACTGAAACCTTCAGGTAGTTGTTCATCATCTTGATCAACTAAATAGGCTTTGCTATCAGGAGATATGTAGTTGCTCCAGTTGAAGTTCACCAAACATGCTCTCTTTGAATCTTCAATCTTTCTACCATGAGCCGTCTGTGAGTCTTGTGATTGACCAACTTGCTGATAAATGGCTTTCTTGTAATAATCGTCTTTACCAAACGGATTCTGAGCACCACTAGCTTCTCTGTTCTTGCATTCCTGTTTGAAATGGCCTTTCTCCCTGCATCGAAAACAAGTAACTTTAGATTTATCAAAACCTAAAGTAGATACATGAGCATCAAGAAAGTCATTTCTCCCGGTAATTGTTTTGAACTTTTCAGCACGTCGAAGAACACTTGCAAGACACCATTTGATATCCATTAATTCCATCTCTTCGGCGTCTATTTGATCGTAATCCTCTTTAGTGAGCATGGATTTCCAATCCGACCAGCTACTAGTCCCTCATAAGATAACAATACAGAACCAAGTAGAGCCATGTGGTCTTTAGCAGTGTCTTCTGAAAAGCTTTGGCCTTCTGGAAGGTTTAGAGCTATGTTGCACTGAATCACGTAGCCATTTCCAGTTTTCGTGCTTTGAGACTGAAAGCTTATATTTGACTCTTTAGGATTGACACTTGGATATGATGAGAATCCGCTGCTACTTTTGGTCGAACTCTGATCAGCTTTTTCCGTTGACTCACCAGCACTGAAAGCAGTTTGGATTTTCGGACTTCTCTCAGCTTCAGGAACTGGAATGCTGCCTTTATAGTACATCTTTACGTCCTGTTGACCACTCGGACTGTTCATCCTAGTGATCTTTTGTTGTTCCAGGTCCTGACTCTCAATCTTTTCGATAAACTGAGAAATCGTTAACCCATCATAAACACCCGTGTTTTTCAGAATCATCAGATATGTTCCCCACTCTTTCTGTGGTAGTGCATCGGCTAGGTTGTCTACCCACTCTTCACGATCTTTGGTAATACTCAACATCGACATCGATCGCACTAGGTGACAATAACGTTCTATCAACTTCTTTGTGTCTTCACCCGATAGACTACTAAACAGATCAAACTCTTTCTTAAGCAATGCCTTCTTGCTCTTTATCATATTCTCGCTACCCTCAAATTTGACTTTAAGTGCATCCCAGATTAACTTTGCAGTTTTGTCGTGCTGTAGCAAAATGAATATATCCTCTTTGATTGCTTGTTGCAGCAGACTGATCATCATCTTCTCGGCTTTGTACATAGTCCGTTCCTGATCCGTGAATTCTGATAACTCTTTGAGAACCTGCAAATCTGTTCGAGGCAACACGTATTTCTTCAGTATGCATTCCCATGACCTAAGATGGTTTGCCTGAACCCAGTTCTCGAATCGATCTTTCCACCCGTAGTATTCTTCTATACTCATCAATTTCGGGGGTTTCTGGGTGGTTCCCGTCTCGTTCTCTAAATTCATGGCCTGAGCAATCACAGCTGGAGTAGATGGTGTTGCAAATGCGTTGTAAAACTCGGTATCCATGTTTCACACCTGTATCTCCTGATGTACACAAACAAACAAAACACAATCAGTTTAAAAAACACTTATCACAGCAACTGAATCAAACTGATACTCCGTGCGAACTGAGTCACTCGAACTGATGATTATTCTGTGCGGATTGAAGTTTGACACACTGTGCAGACTGCTAAGACCCGGATCAATTCAAACGACCAGACCCTTTGAAACCTTTGAACTCCAAACCATACGAGTTGGAACCAACTTTCAAGCGAATTGTTGACACTTTAAACGAACTGAAAATCACCCGACCTGAATTCACACTAAAACTTCAAATGTTATTGAATTCAAATGAACCGGATCTTTTTGAACAATTAATTTTTTTAAATGTGGCCAACAACTAATCTTAATTGATAAAGGCTGGTTATATTGAATTTTTGATGACACAACTAATCTTTGTGATTGGGCCGATTTAAAGCATAACAACTATCATTGAGCCGCAAAAACTCGACATGGGATTGGGCCTCTTCTTATGAAAAAAAATGTGGCCGACAACCTTTTCTTTAGACAAGTCTCATTGGACCTTTAACTCCACTGAACCAACAAATGATAAAAGTTCACTTATTGGGCCTCCTTACTACTTGATGACAATCACATGGGCAAGCTAACACAAATTCATTGATTGGGCCGCAAGTCTATAGTGGGATGAAAACAAATTAATTCTTTTTACCACACTTTGAAAATCACTGACAACATAAATCTTTTAAACCATTGGACCTCCAGTATAAGACTTATTACTATTATCGTGATTGGGCCTCCCACTTTGAATGCTCTTTTTTATAAACGAATGTGAATGGACCGCTAGATGAATCACATGGGCCGGATCATTTACTTCCGTTTTGACTGTTTGTGGCCGACATTATTACTGAAATTGTTTAATTCCCATTGGACCAAAACTGTTTATGGCCGACACCTTTAATATTTTGCATGTTTTCATTGAACCAAGTATCATACAAGCGGACCTTAGGAGAGGACTTGAATTTTGTCAGAAAAGCGGACCTATTGATTGACCAGACTTTGAAGCAAACCTACTGACAAAGTGACAAATGAGCGGACCTATACTACTACATGAGCGGACCTCACAAATAACGTCACAAAAGCGGACTTGAATGCAATTTCAAGCGAACCTAATGCACTTTTGAAGCGGATCTATCACATTAAATGACACTCAAGCGAACTTGAATACCATTTCAAGCGAACCTAATGCATTTTGAAGCGGATCTATCACAATTTGGAGCGAACCTGTTAAAGTTTGAAGTGGATCTTCAAACAAGATGTCCAAATAAGCGGACTTGAAGTGCCAAATAAGCGGATCTACTCAAATGTTCGAAAAAGCGGACCTAATTTCGAAGATGATTTCACCCATTTTTCATCCGAATTTCAAACTCAAACTTTCAAGGGTTTATCTATGAACAATTACCTACAACCTGTGAAATTTTGAGCGGATTCCGACCGTTAAATCTCGTTCTGATGAAGAAAGAAGGTGTAGAAGTAAGAAATGATGATGAATTCTAGCTATTCTCTGTAGAAAACCTCCTCCCAAGTTCTGATACCACTTGTAGGATCGTGTTTCGACCCGAACGAGTCGTTCAGAGGCGTTCTCCTATGTTTCAGGTGCGGAATAACAAGAAACGTAGGTAGAAATAGCTTGTTCTTCACTTTAATCTACTGATTTATTGATTTGCCAATGTTTACATCTCAAACGTCACACGGGCAGCACCTCGGTATGGAAATCACAAAGTTACAAATGAGATCCGCTTATGGGGTATATATAGTGCAGGTAGGTTCCCACATACGGACATGTCCGTATAAGCGTATAAGCGGACCTGACAAATAAGCGGACCTCCTACGTCCGTATAAGCGGACCTGACACATAAGTGGACCTCCTATGTCCGTATAAGCGGACCTAACACATAAGCGGACCTCCTATGTCCGTATAAGCGGACCTGACACATAAGCGGACCTCCTATGTCCGTATAAGCGGACCTACTCTCTAAATCACATATTCTCCCCAGTTTTCTCGTAAAACGCGCCCTAATCTATACAATACAATGTATAACATGATCTAAGACGAAATCAACAGATGAAGTGCACCAACAGGTTACAACTTTGGAAGATAACAAGTTTGTTACAACGATTGCTATTGTGTTTGTGTGTGTATTCGCCAACTGATTTTAGAGAGAGTTAGAATGTGTCAATGTGTTTCTAATAATAGCTTGTTATCCCCTTAAAAAATAGAAAATAACTAGATAACTAACTATCTGAAAAATAAGCTTGCCATCCACGATCACCACAACAGTTTTCATCTTGTGCATGTGCTATAATAAGGAGTATATTCCCCTGGAATCTCGGTTAGAACAAGCCTCCTTCGAAATATACCTGCAAAACAAGCTAAAAGGTGATGGAAACAATTGTTAGTTTTAGAATATCAAAGAGGATCCTGGATCCTTAGCCTTCCTGCACCATTTCCTTAGGATCCTTGATCCAGGTTGAACTGAGGATTCGTGATCCTTGATTAATAAAATTCTATCCCTAACAGTACCTATATCACATCCGAAAAGAAGACACCCACTTCCAGCAAGTATAAATTCAAGAACCCACAAATCCAACACCTTGTTGCTCTAATAAGGCTCACTGAGGCAAATGATCGAACACTTGGTAGGCAGATGACTCAGGTAAACTTTTTGTTGAACAATTTAGTCAAATCTTGTAATGTTGGAAAAATGGACTATGTGAGAAGAATACGCAAATCATCTATACCAATAAGATCAAATGAACCCAAACCATCGTTGCAGCAAGGGTTATTAATTTCAGATTATCAGTTACATGTATCCACAGCAGCCAACGTAAGACCAAATCGATTTCCTTTGTATGTTACAGATAAATTGTTAGTCGACTGATCGATTTGAAAAACAAATTTGGATTAAGATTGTTTGTGTTAAATAGGTTTACATATTAGCCGGTGGTGGAGGTGGTGGCGGAGGAGGTGGAGGTGACGGCTGGGAGGAGGAGAGGGGTGGAAGAGATGTCTGTGTTTTGTGTTTTGAGATGAAGAAGAGGTTGGAAAAGGTGGGAAGACATTGGACCATGTCTGCGTGGGGAAGAGGACGCGCAGAGGTTTGAAGACATTTTTTAATGAAATGTGTTCTAAAAAACAAACGGTCTGCAGAGTTAAACGTATGCGCGTAATCTGCGCGGCGCAGACATAAGAGGTCAGAAGAGGTTTTTCTGAAAAAACAAACCCCCCCCCCCATTAGTTTCTTAAAAAAAGGATTTGTGGTAACATGAAGGATGGATACAACTGGTTGTCAACGATAGACTAGTCCAACAAACGCAATAATTTTATGGTCTATATCATTCGAGATCATTGACTGATACATATTAATGAAGAGAGGCTGAAGTTGCATATGTGAGTTAGTGATTTAGATGAAAATGACAATAAAACATTAATTTAAAAATCTCAAATGCAAAAAAAAAAAGTTTGTATAAATTTAACAAACACAAATTTATAGAGAAGCAAATTAAGTGATAAATGAAATTTATAAATAAAAAATCATGAAGCATAAGCTAGTTGATGCACAGCTTACTGATGTGAGGCTAGACTAATAAAAAAATTGATGAGTTTTGTCCTTTATGTTTATCCCAAATTTCAGGCGTTGTCTTTTACCTTTAAAATTGATGAGTTTTGTCCTTAATGTTTCAAAATCCTGCACGTTATGTCCTTTAGGCCAAACCCAGTTAATTTTTTTTGTTAAAACTGATCATCCAAGGGTATTTTTGTCTTTTTACCTATATATTTAATATTAATATTAAAAAATAATATTATTATTACTATTATTTATATATATGAAATCATTAATCATAATCTTCCCCAACTCTCTCTGCAATTCATCTCTCTCTCTCTCTCTAAACTCAATCCGCCATCACCCACCAGAACTGAATTAAACACCCACCACCACCACCAACATCGTCACCCTTCACCACCAGAAACACTCCACCACCTCTAACCGCCATCACCCACCATAAACGCCCACCACCGGGATCGGAACCCTAGAAAACTACCAACCGTCAGTTACAACCACCGAAGACCACCACCGTTTACACCTACCGGCCGGAATACAGTTATCATCGAAAAGCTTCTTGAACAAACTGACAAAATCATCTTCTTACATACATCTAATTCCTTATTTATTTCTGATTTCTAGCAATTTGGATTCACACAGTGGGGCTAATCGTAGTTTTACGGACCAGAGGCGTGTCTGTGTTTTTTGGGGATTTTGGGGGTTTTTGATTTTGTGGGTTTTAAGGGTTGTGGTGGTGTCGATGGTTGTTCTTTATTTGGTGGTGGAGGTGGAGGGTGGTGGTGAAGACCGGTGCAGGGGAAACAGTGGGTGGATGGTAATGGTGGTTATGGTGGTGGTGGGAGGTGGCGGCAGGTGAGAGAGGGAGGGAGAGAAGAGAGAGAAGGAATTTAGAGAGAGAGAGAATGCAGTGGCGGTGTGTGTGGTGACGGTGTGCTCTTCCGTCAATCGGAGACCTTACCACAGTCGATCGACTATCACAATGGTGGTTTGCAGGTTCTTGGGGTTAGGGTTCCAGTGGGGGTGGTGGGTTTAATGGTGTTGGTTGCTAATTTGGATTGTTGCAGGTTGGTGTTGGGGTTAGGGTTCCGGTGGGGGTGGGGATGGTGGAGACAGTGGTGGTGGTAGTCTGGTAATCGACGGTGGTGGTGGGTCTGCAGAAGATGGTGGGTATTTATTTTAAGTTAATTAAATAAATTTCTCTAAAAAATGAAATTACAAAAATGCCCTCATGTGCAAAGTTTTAACAAAAAAAAATTAACTGAGTTTGGGCTAAAGGACATAACGTGTAGGATTTTGAAACATCAAGGACAAAACTCATCAATTTTAAAGGTAAAGGACAGCGCCTGAAATTTGGGACAAACATAAAGGACAAAACTTGTAATTTACTCAATAAAAAATAAAGTGTATTGATTATTTATTTATTAATATTGATATTAATACTAATAATAGTATAAAAATATAAAAAAGTAATAAAATGTATTATAAAATAAAATAATATACAAAACATAGTTATTACTTTTGCCTTTAGAATAAAATGATGTATTAAAGTAGTTAATCATTACCAAGTTGACTAATTTGGTATATTAGAGTGTAGGGAGTGGTTAAACACTTGGATTAGGTAAACTTTCAAATCACCCAATCAAACAGTGTCACGTCATTTTACCTATTTTGTTTACTTATAGCTCAAAAATGTTTGCGGTGGTTTAGACACTTGGATTAGGTAAAGTATTATTAAAAAAACATATAAATCAAAAGATGACAATCATCTCTCACAAACAACTTACCCCGCATTGGTAAAGCTTTTCCGCTCAATGAACTTCATCGATCGGTAAACATCATCGGCAGCGGTATTATCGATCAGTAATCGCCTTACCGATGGTGTTTACCGCACCGCATTGTATACCTTTAATCCTTATTTTGAGTCTATTAAAATGTTGTTTTCTTAGGGTAAGCGGGGCACCTTCGGTGACCCCATGCGGGGACTCCTTTCACCGTGCGGGTACACCGCCACCAACAAAGGTTTACCGCGCGGTTTGTGTTTGGCTCGGTAAGTGGTCACCGCTTGAGAGAGAGGAGAAAGAGAGAGGGTGATTGGTTGTTAATGTGAGTCCACCCTTTTCCACCAATCATATTTTTTTCTTCTTTTTTTATAAAAAAATAATTGTGTGAGTGGAGTAATGCCAACGTTTGAGTGCAAAATGAAGACTTAAGAGGGGAGTTGACGTGGCACGTGCTGATTGAGTGTGTAAGAGAGGTCATTCCCCTAAGAGAAGAGTGCCCCTCTCACCCTTAAAAAATAACTCGGAAACATATGACGCATTTATGGCGTTATGCGAAGGTCACTGACATCATAATTGGAATGTGCATTCAAGGATATGTCGTTTTATAGCGTGGGCCTGTCCATATTTTGTCCTTTTTCACTTTTAATTCCCCACTTTCATATAGTTTTATCAAGTATTCAAAACCTTTAACTACAAAATACAACATATTATTATATTAATTCGCGTTTCGAAAATCGTTACAACTAATAGAATTTTACAAACGAAACAAGTCCACTGTTTAGCCCGTCAAGTTAACCGAATCAACTCCTTAACCTTCATCATTTATATGTTGTTTTTCATTATATGATAAGGTAGTTGTCATTAACTCTTAATTCAAATCAATGGTTTGAAATAGTTAAACTGACAACTGTCAAAACTAAACGATGAAACCGTCAATCCAAGAAGCTCAACAAATCCCGACCAGTTTGGTTTGTCGTCTCCCAAAATCTTTTTATCGGTTTGACCCATAATTCTCATCAAACACCACTAATCCTAAATAGATGCTATTAAAGAAAAGGAATTTGGTAAAAGCTGTCTTATAGTGTATGATTAAGAGCTAAGATTTACTTATTTATCATTAACTTTTTATATATAATTATTTGTTTCAATTCTTAGCTCTTGAGCAATCATTAACTTTTTTATACACAATTATTTGTTTCAATTCTTAGCTCTTGAGCATTATGTATATATTAAAATTATGTATATATTAAAAATAGAAACCAATGAACAATAACTTTAATATTATAATATAATATTATATATAGTTTTTTATACTTTTATTATCTATTATCTATATATTAAAAATAGAAACTAATGAACAGTAACTTTAATATTATAATATTATATATAGTTTTTTTTTACTTTTATTATTCTAATTTTATAATAATAATTATAATAATAGTTTTTTAACTTTAATTAATGATTTTTTAAGTATTACGGGTTGGGATAGGCTTGGTGTCAACCGGTATCAAACTGTTACTGGTTAAGTTGAATACATTATCATATCTTTCTTAACTTTAATGAGTTTTTTTTTTTTAATCCCAGGTTGGGATAAGCTCGGTGTCAACCGATATCGAAACGGTACCGGTATCGAAAATACCGCCCCATACCCCATATTCTTATATTTCCTAGATCACTATTGATTTTGTTTGTTTTAATTAATTGAAATAACTATTTATTTAATTAATATATATATAATTTACTCAATTAGGATTAGCAAATGGTATCGGGTATAGGTATCAGTATCAAATTTATCAAACTGGGTATATTTTTGGTATCGACTTTTGACATTTTCGGTATCGGTTCGGCACTGTACCACCACCGACCGGTACCGAACCGTACCGTGCCAGTATATTTGGTACCGGTACCCACTTTTGGGGATTTTCGGTAACAGTATTTTCGGTACCGGTTGTTACCAAGCTCATCAAATCCTGTAGCAACGCAAGTAATTGCACCGTTTAGATTACTTTTCATACACAACCCAATGAATAGTAACATCATCAAGGGGATGAGCAAATGGTAACACTTGCCATAGTTGGAGCACCACACGAACTTCACATGGCCGTGACTATGCTTGTCTCTACATTCGTTCCATCACCTAAAAATGTAAACAAAACGATCCAGTTTTCAACAAAATTGGGTCATAGAAAAGCGTAAAAACATAACAGATTTGATGATCATGAAACAAAATTGAGTGATGCAACTAACCATGTAGCGAAGAACTTTTGGGGGTTTCTCCAGTCGATAAGGGTTCCATGGGTTCCGATTGTCTGAAATTGGCGCTGGTGGTGCCAATCATGTTGAACCACCGTCAGGTCCATCCACACCTGCAGGGCCAGCCGCTGCTAAGTCGTCGGCGTTGTTCACTAATACCTCCGCGGTTGTCGTCGCTGTTCACCACTACCGCCGCCGCCGCCGTATCCCATGTAGAACGGAACCCTAAAAAACATTCAGGATAAAGAGCGGTGGAGATATCAGCTATATGAAGCGGTGGAGGTTTTGAGAGCAAGAACTATTACTTTTATTATTCTAATTTTATAATAATAATTATAATAATAGTTTTTTAACTTTAATTAATGATTTTTTAAGTATTACGGGTTGGGATAGGCTTGGTGTCAACCGGTATCAAACTGTTACTGGTTAAGTTGAATACATTATCATATCTTTCTTAACTTTAATGAGTTTTTTTTTTTTAATCCCAGGTTGGGATAAGCTCGGTGTCAACCGATATCGAAACGGTACCGGTATCGAAAATACCGGTATGGTCCTATTCGGTATCGATACATGAAGGTAAAAACCGGAACCAGGTTAGTAAAGAAAACGCCAAAAGTCGGTACCGAATTCATATTGAAAATCTTTTAGTTCGGGAAATTCGGTACTACTACCTGGTACCGTTTGCTCATCCCTGATCATGAGTACAGTACGAACAACAACGGTATAGTACAATTTTTTTGTTGATTTTCTTCAACTTTCAATGATTTCTTTTTTTTTTTTAGTTTAAGGGTAGGGATGAGCTCGGTACCAACCGATACCGAATCGGTACTGATATCGAAAATGCCGGTTACGGTACCATTATATGAAGATAAAAACCGGTAGCGAACCGGTACCATGAACGCCAAAAGTCGGTACCGAATTAGGACTTAAGATCTTTCGGTTCGGGAAATTCAGTATCGGTACCCGGTACCATTTGCTCGTCTCTGACCACAGGTTTCATACGAACAACATCATTAATATACAACTTTTTGGTTGATTTTCTTTCGCTTATCTTTTAGTATTTTGTTTCTACAATTTCTTTATATTCTTGTCAGCGGTTTTGTGCACAACGCGTTTATAGTGATTTCAAAACACATTTAAACACCGACTTGATAACAAAAGAAGTTCGCCGCAACATGACAACGTCATAAACCTAGTTGATCTCATATCATAAAAAGTAGACAATTTAAGTATTTACTGTAGTCTTTTAGTAAGATATGTTTGAATTATTTTATAAAAGATGGAATGCAATTTTTTAAGTTTCCATTGCAAGTTTAGTTTTGTGGTTTTAGGTCATGGGGTATGGGGCTTGGGTTGGGGCGTGGGTTGGGGGAAAACGCCTAAGCCACCATCCTGGGTGGGCTCGGGTTGGGGTATGGCCCTTGAGGCTTGGCTTTCAAGTCGGGCGTGGGGCGGTATGGCCATGCTAGCTGGCTGCCCCCCATTCGCTCACCCGCCACGTCATAGCGGACATTCAAAATTTGAATTTAAAATTCAAACGGTTTGGGGACACCAAACCGCCACCCGGTCACCCAACCACCCCCTATATATTGTAACCCCAACCCACTGGTCCCCCATCCCACGAACCCAACCTCACCGGCTAACCCACTGTCCCCCCCCCCACTATGGCATCCTGGACCCATGAAGAAGAAATGACACTCGTCACTAGCGTCGTCGACGCTATGAAGGGGCGGCCACCGGGGCAAACAAAATATTGGACGGAAGCATTCGCGGCCTATCGACATAATGTCGGTAACGACCGCCACAACCTCAACGCGTGCCAACATAAATGGCGCGAGCTACGGCCCAAGCTTGACCGTTTCAAGGCTTACTACGAAGCGGTCCCGAGCGGCAAGTTAAGCCACGAGGACCGGGTGGCGGTGGCGAACATAGAGTTTCGAGGCAAGGAGCGAAAGGCGTTCGACAAGATCGATCTTTTTGAAATTTATTTAACGCTCTAGGTTTGTTATTTTGTAATTTTTAGAAATTATGTAATTTTTAGGATTATGTAATTTTAAATTTTAATGTAGGTTTTTTTTTATAAATGTTGTGTGATTTTTTATAAATTTTTTTGTAATTTTTTTTAATATTCTGCCACCGGTGCACCCAACCCACGCCCCGCCATACCCCGCGGACACGTAACCAGACAGTGAGGGCTCCCATTCCACGTGTCAACAAATGCTCCAACTCAAGCCCCACCATACCCCACGGTGAGCGCTTGTAAATTAATAATTGCTTTAATTCGAAAAGGGAGTTGGGACATGTTTGGCATAGGGGACAGCTAGGAGCCAACGTAGGTCTACTACGCTCTAGCATTAACCAAGGTTGTAGGGACGGTTTTTTTTTTTTTTTTATTTTTTTTTCTAAATTACACTAAATTATTTCTACTCTACACCTCGTTTGGATAGAACTCAAAATCTTTTGTGCTTCTATTTTTTTGAATGGCCAACAAAATTTTATTAAATTATAGGGCCAACAACGTGTTAGTCCACATCAATTACATACACCAATTACATTCACCAAAATACATCCAAACTATAAACATTTACTTGCTACATCAAAATTACTCCATTCCTCCAAGTGATTCCTCTATCAAATAAATTAGTCACTCGTTAGCTCGCTTGTAGGGACGTCCTTGATTCTCTCAAGGGTTTGGCAGGTACTAATATATCTATTTTTAAATTGACAAATTTATATCCACTAAATTTGCAATTAAATTTTACGGTAATGGTTTACTGCAGGATCAAAACCCGATTAGAGGACAACACATTGCTAAACTCTTTGATACGAGCATATTACAAGTAGTGGCGGACCTAAAATTTTTTTTCATTGGGGTCCATTTTAGAATTTTTCACAACCAAACATTAAAATTTCCGGGTCGGTCATTATAGTCGGATCGGGTCAGGGCTAGGAAATAATGTAGAAGCATTTAGTGGACATGAAACCACAACATCATTAAGAACCAGTTTTAAGAATCAAGTTACCAAATTGTGATGATTAATAAGTTGCTTGAAACCAATAACTACGTAAGCAACACAACTAGTTCACATAACTTCAAAATTTTGTTTAAGCTTTTTTTTTTTGAAGGCCACTATATGTTAAAAGTCTTATATGGTAATCAATCAAATGTGAAATAAAATCATTCGGAGACATTAAATTTATCATTTTAAAAAAGCAAATTAGAGAATCAATGGTTGGTTGTGATGTTTTAAAACACTAGTTTAATTTTGATGGAAAAAATAAACTAAAAAACAAAAGATGTAAGACTTGAACTTGAGACCTACTTGTTGGAACACAAGGAGATTTATCATCATACCATCTTTGCTTTTAATACTATGGTGTCCAACTAATTTATTTTATGAGGTCTTTGAAAAATTTAACATACAGGTTCTACTATTTTTTTAAAAATCGTTGGGGTCCGTGGACCCTGACCCGCATCATGTGGGTCCGCCCCTGATTACAAGCCCTTTTGTTGTATTAGTATCTAATTCTTAGGTAGTGTTTGGTATTTAGGATTGGGTGACGGAATGGAATGAGCTTGTAACACCCGCATCCCATGATAAGCTCTAGGGAGTGTTACGCATCGGATATACAGAACACATAGTAACCGGAGAATTCACAACAGAAGTTTCGAACTTTAATTAAACTTTTAAGAGTATTATACATATGTATTATTATACAATAACATTTTCATCAGTTAAACTATATTACAGATCTAAATCTTCAGAAGCCCTCTAGACCTCTATCTCCTCATATCTCATCATCCTCAATTCCTGCAATCACATGGCACCTAGGATGTGTGCCTGGAAAATATTTGGGACTCAGCATAAGCTGGTAGGTTCATGAACATAAATGATTTTATTCAAAGCATACATTTATCGAGTATCGCGTCAATTAGATATAATCATGGCAAACAAATAAGAACAGAGTAAGCACGGTATGTTCACATAACCAGGCTATGTATACAAACTCTACTGGCTTTATCAGATACACACAATCAACCCTCAATCATCTTATTAATCATTGCCACATATCACAGATGCTATACATAGTCGATTATATAGTTATTACCAATCAGACAGAACATCACATCATGTTTTAGAAACGGTTCAGAGGAACTCACATTGCTAGCTTATAGTTCTTGAGCCTTCAGATAATTAAGCTTCTTGTAAGTCTATAGTCCTGGTTTTAAGCCTTCTGATAACTAAGCATCTAATTTAACAAAGTACAATACACATAAGTGTAAAAACCGAATCAAACTTTAACGACAATCATGAGATCAAAACCTCAATGTAGTTAACAAAGTATAGCTTTATTCAGGCAGCACTTTGGCATCCGCTGATTGGTTTCGGATCAATCGGACAAGGTATCGTTTCAGTGATCAGGGTTTAGTACACTTTCTACGGAGCAGAGTTTCGAGGCTTAGGGTTTCTGGAATTAGAACGATATAACGAGAGAGCGAGAGAAAGAGATATATGAGCAGTTTAGAATGCACAAGAACTGCTCTATTTATAGCTGAATTTTGACGTCGTCACGCCACGCGACCGGCTCCACACTCCCCCATCGCGTCAAGTGGCGGGGTGTGTTAGGGCTTAGGTGGCATGAGTCACCCCTATAGGTCTGCCATGTGGCAACACGTGGCATCTCGGGAATCTGGACCCGCCGCGCTACGCGACGATGACCATAACTTGGTTTTCTCGTTTTTCGTGCTGGTTCTCGTTTTACGTGTTCGGGGTTTTGATTACGGGTTTATTCGGGACATTTGAATTTTATTGACCAGAAGACTCGGGATGTTACAGAGCTATTGTGAGAGAATGAAAAAGAAAGGTGTTTGGTTGGTCAATCAAATGAAATAAGCTATTACATAAGAAATCTCATTCCATCTAAAACCCCAAATTTATTTCATCAATCCCTTTTTATTTTATTTTATTATATCTTTCAGCCTTCATCATCACCACCACCACCTCCAACCACCTGTCGCCAATCACCACCGCCACCAGCCACCGCTGCTACCACCACCCACCATCCACCACCACTTGTTGCCACCCATGCCACTACCGTCGCCGCCACCACTACCAATTTTATTATTTGTTTTTTCCTGTCTACCAAACAACATAAAGTAGTTATTCATTATATTTTAAAATGGTAACCAAACAAGACAATAAAACGATGATTATCCATTTTATTCCTTTGCCCATTCCATCCGCTCGTCCAATTCATTAACCAATACCAAACAATCCCTTAAACTCTTAAAACGTGTAAAATCACATGTTACATTGAAAAGGTTCATTTAAAAAAATACTTATTTTGTCTCTGATACCAAAAACTAAAAAGGTCTAAAAATGTTCCCATGTTATCACCATTTTTTTCTAATAATCTTGTAAATTATGAGTGAAGATACAATAGTAAGTTTATTTGGCTAAGAAGGTTAGGAAGTGATCTTGACCATCTATTTAGTTAATCAAGGGCTAAGATTAAATGATGGAAATTGAAGGTAAGAAAAGAGGCGCGTGAGTTTGTTTAGGGGCATTCTAGTCAATCCAAGCCAATAGTTTCTCTCTCCTCCAATTTCCCCCCATTTTTTAAACGTTAATAACTCTTTCATACTACATTATTTTTTTATAAAAATTGAACCAAAAAAACGAGCGTTTTTTTATCTTAAAAACGAGTATACTATTGCTATATTTTCGAAAACCCAGTTGCGTAAAACGCAATGAAAAAACCCAGTTGCGTAAAACGCAATGAAAAAAAAAACAAAAAAATGACATTTTTCTAAAACGCAATGCGCCAAAAACACAAAGAAATGTCTTATTTGTAAAACGCAATGGCCAGAAAACACAAAGAAATGTGTTATTTCTAAAACGCAATAGCCTAAAAACTCAAAAGAAAGTGTAGTTTCTAAAACGCAATGGACTAAAAACACATAAAAATGTGTTTTACCTAAAACGCAATGCACCAAAAACACAAACAAATGTCTTATTTTTAAAACGCAATGGCCAGAAAACACTTAGAATGTCTATTTTTCTAAAATGCAATGGACTGAAAACACATAAAAATGTGTTTTACCTAAAACGCAATGCACAAAAAACACAAAGAAATGTCTTATTTATAAAACGAAATGGCCAGAAAACACTTAAAAATGTCTCATTTCTAAAACGCAACAGCCTAAAAAAACAAAAGAAAGGGTTCTCTCTAAAACGCAATGGACTGAAAACACCTAAAAATGTGTTTTACCTAAAACGCAATGACTAAAAACACTTCAAAATGTGTTTTTTTTTTCTAAAACACAATAGCCAGAAAACACATAAAACTCTCTTATTTCTAAAACGCAATGGACACATAAAACTGTCTGTGAACTGTCTGAATTGTCTACGAATTACTGTCTTCGAAATGAGCCAATTTCTGGAAAATTAATTTTTCTGATGCATTTTTATTAAAGCAATTAGCTCAACCCCAGCCAGGGGCTCTGCCCCTTGGACCCCGCCAGGGGCAGCCGCCCCTAGGACCCTGCTACCAGGGGCGCTGCCCCCGGACCTCCGCCAAGATCGTAAAACGCAATGACTAAATCAAAAACCCAGATAATAAAAATGAAACTAAAGAATTTCTTACATGGATCGAAGTCGGTTTCTTCAACGATTGACGAAATTTGAATGATTGAAACACTTATCAACGATCGAATCGAACGAATGGAGTGATTATCTTCAAAATCACCGGAAAAAACGAGATTTTGTATGAAATTAAACTGGGTTTTCTTCAAAAAAAAAAAAAGCTGAAGAACACGTTGATCGGGGTGTTTGAATCATTGATTGGTGACGAAAATCGCACTATAATGTAGTGATTATTGAGATAGAAAGTGAAGAAATGGTTGAAGATGGTGGGTTTTGAAAATAGTGGGTTTTGATGTTACTGGGAAGAAGAACGAAGAAGAAAAGGATAAGATTGACTAAAATACCATTCCTCTTTATTTTAAATTTTGCCACATGTCCTAATCCTATTGCTTCCTATACTTCCTAGCCAAAATAAACTTCCTATTTGATCATTTCCCTGTAAATTATTTTAGTAAACTATTTATTCCGTATTATTTGTTTTAGGAGCTGTTTGTTTTACCTTTTAATGAGGTTTTTATTGGTTCAGACCTCTTACTGTTTCAACACTTAATTGTTCAGCACTTAATGGTTCAGACTGTTTGTTCACGAGCAGATGTCTGAATAGTTCAGACATTTGCCTCTGAATGGTTAAGCATTATACAGAGTCTGAATGGTTAAAACCTCTAATCTGAATTGGTCAGTCATTTTCCTCTGAACGGTTAAGCATTATACAGGCTCTTAATGATTCAGACCTGTTACTGGTTCAACACTTAATGGTTCAGACCTCTTACTGGTTTAGCACTTAACCATTCAGATGTTGCCAAATAGGGATGGCAAAAATACCCGAGCCCAACGGGTATACCGAAACCCGACACAAATGGGACGGGTAAACCCGATACCCGACGGGTAATGGGCCGGGTATGGGATTAGTATTAAAAATTTTCGCGGGTATGGGTCGAGTATGGGATTAGGTGATACCCGACCCGATTACCCGAAAACATACCCGTTTACCCGAACTATATACCCGATCATATACCCGGATTTTTAATTTATATTTTTATTTTCCATTAACCATTGTCTATTAGTGATTTATTTTAGTATGTTCATGATGTGGAAAAATAAATTTTCTTTTAGTATATGTATTTGATAATAGTATTTATATTTTGTATGTTATGAAGTATATACGTATAAGTGTATAAGTATTATAAAGTTATTATTAATTTATGATAGAACTTATATTATGTAATGTACATTTTTAATTTATAATAGTTGTATAAATTAAATATATATTAATTATAATCGTAAAAACTGTATTTGGAAACCCCAACATAAATATTTTAACAAATTAATGGGTATACCCGATACCCGCGAGTATACCCGATACCCGACGGGTATTGGGTCGGGTATGGGACACAAGTTTACAAGCGGGTATAGGTATGGGATTACCAATACCCGACCCGAACCCGACCCATTGCCATCCCTATTGCCAAACAGCTCCTTAGTAAGTTATTACTAAAAAGTTTACTTGATATATATATATATATATATATATGGATTGGGTTCATTTAAGAACTCTAAATAATTGCAGAACTTACAGAACTCCTAATAAACAATCATTTTATATATATTTTTTATATTTAGAATCTTTTTATCATCTATTATATGTATTTTTATGATTACCTACATGTTAAAAGTAGTTAACATATGTCTAATAGCCAAATTATATATATGTGTAATAACTAATTACATATATGTAAAAACACTAGTTTACATATATGTAATTATAAATTTACATATAAAAAATGATAAAATTACTCTTAACATGTAGGTAATCATAAAAATACACATAATAAATGATAATATTATCCTTAACATAAAAATATATAAATACAAAGATTGTTTATTAGGAGTTCTGCGAGTTCTGTAAATATTTATGGTTCTGAAATGATCCTTACCCATATATATATATATATATATATATATATAGAGAGAGAGAGAGAGAGAGGAAGGTTAACGTACATTATGGCTTAACGTACATCACGTACGACAGGTAATTACGCACGTTCATTTTAAAATCACGCACGTTATAACTTAAAAATCCAAAATCACGGATGTTGAAACACAATATTCACGCATATTGAAAACATTAATCACGCATGTTATATAACAAATCACGCACGTTGTTTTACGTGAAGTACGTTAAGCCGTAATGTACGATATATTTTTTCTATATATATATATATATATATAACCAACCTCAACTTCACCCATCGTGTTCGATCGAAGTCTTGTGCAAAATAGGACCCAACATTCATAAACGAACTTGAATGACTACATTAGCTCTAATATGCTTTATAACCGGGTAGTTGTACATGCTCTTAATATTTTGAGTAAATTACAAAGATTGTCCTTTAGTATATACTAGCTTACAACCCCGTGTATTACACGGGTTAAATGACGGAAAAATGTAAATTATAAACTTGTATATAATACTTATTAATGAAATGACTTATTTAGATAAAATTGTAAAACAAAAGAACAGTTATATTTTCGCTATTCAAAATAATTTTCTAAATTTTTAATTTTCTTTTGAGATACTACAATCCATTTTATTATGTCTTAAAAAGAAGTAACGCTAAAAAATTAAAAAAAATAATTATCATAAAATTGTAAGTATTTTTAAAAATAATTATAAGCTATGAGGTTATGGTAAATGAATTGTAATTAAATTCTAGTATGTATATTAATGATATAATAAATACTTTGATATAAATACTATTTTTAGATATATGGATCATGAGACAAGATACGAATATCATCATTGTATAGAAAATATTACATATTAAAAAATCATACTAAAAATAAAGTATACGTTTAAAAAAAATAGGACTAAAGTTTTTTAAACTATAAATTTGAGCGTCTACAACAACTTTTTTAATTAGTAGTCGATATTTAAATATTCAAATTAAATTTTTTATAGTATTATATAATGTCTTTATTTAGCATGATGATAATGTCTTTTGTTGCGTAATATGATTGAAATTAGAAAGTTGGACCATTTTTTAAGATGAAAACATATTGATATTAACATAAATTTAAAATTGGAAGAAAATATTGAACACGTGTATTATACGACTTAAGTAAATATAATGTTATATACTTAATAGCAAAAAAAAATATGTCTTTTGAAAACCATTTAGTGTTCGCTTTAAAGATAATTTGGTACTTTATTTAGATAATTCGCTTGTAATTTTAGTCTTCTAAGTTATATACTATAAGTACTTGTACATGTGATTTGACACTTTATTAGTAATTATTGTTTGAACTTAGAGAACTCGGCCTTACAAAAAGTTTTTTGATTTTTTTACAAGGGGTATGAATTAGCGGTTAGAGACTCTAACTATATCAAATAATATTATACTTATTATATTATTTGATACATTTATATTTGTTATAGATAATCATTAATTAAATTTGAATTTATACGTTTATCTCTAACTATATTAATTAATATTATATTATATTTTGTGTATAAAAATTAATATGTAATACTATTATTAAAAGGGAGGAGACACCAGAGAGTGACACGTGTACAAAATGATTTTCGTTTATTAGTATAGGAAGATCTCTTAATATTTTGAGTAAATTACAAAGATTGTCCTTTAGTATATATCAAATTACACTATATATCCTTTAACTTTAATAATTACAGAATTATCTTTTTTAGAAAATGTTACACACCCCATGTCATTTAAACTAACTACTGTTAACTTTTCAGTTAATCATAAGGTAAAATGATTATTTTATCCAAAAAGACATAATCTAATCTGGAATTTTATTTGTAAGAAGATAGAACTTGAGTAAATTACACATTATGACATTTATATATAAATTACTTAATTATGTTGTTTGAGTAAAATAGTCATTTTACCTTAAAGTTACATTAGCTTAAATTGGACACAAAGTGTGTAAAGATTTTCCAAAAAAAGATTTTCCAAAAAGTATAATCTCTGTAATTATAAATGTCAAAAGACATGTAGTGTAATTTGATATATATAAGGGTTAAGTTATGCTACAAAAACTCATAAAAATAAGAAGTGTACAAAGATACGATAAATCGCACAAGATGACATAATATCGAGCAAAATATAACACAATGCAAAAAAGTATAACACAATATCGAGGAAAAAAGACACAATGAGTTGCAAAAAAAGAAATAATGATAAATAAAAGATACAATGATAATAAACAAAAATTCTAAAATCTACAACATATAAATCCAAAAGTTAAAATCTAAAATCTCACATCTTAGAGTTCGATGAGACGGTTCCAATGCCGCTTGAATGAGATCAATCGGAGTCCGTTTGATACCCTTTGTTCGACTTCTTATTTTCAGAAGCCTTTATATTTGATCCTAAACTCTAAATTACAATCTCCTTTACACTAATATTTTTAAGGTTTTGTTAACCGTAAAGGAGTATTTTGGAAATTAAGTCTTGTTGTATGTATATATCGTTTGGTGGTTTGGTGCTTTCATTTGTCCTCATAAGTATCTTGATTGGTAATATGTGGATCTTCACCTGATCAAAAAAGGTGAATTTGTAAGAGTTATAAAACCGAGTGAAAAATAAATTGTTTATTTACTTAGTTTGATTAAAAAACAGGTCTCATATTCACATTAATATGTTAAAATTGAAGTTTAATGTAGCAATATTAAACGGAGAAAAATGTAGTTCCATATAAGTCTAATAATACGGTAGATATTTAATGGGTATTTTCTTAAGATTTTCTAATATATTTTATGAAATCCATTCTATACTATGCAAGGTCATAATGTCAAATTAAGACCAACATAGGTAAACATAAAAACTCGTATGATGACATGATCTTGTGAGAAACCCTTCGTTCAAAGGAAGGTGTTTATTATTCATATGGAACTAGTAATAAGACCCGCGCGCGTTGCGGCGCGGGTACTTCGTAAATGTCAAATGAATTAGTCCAAGCGTTATGCGTATGATTGAACTCAGTTTAACCTATATAAGCATCGTGATTCGATCAAAACGTAAAGTAAATTGAATTTATACCATACAATCATAAGATATTATACGCGACCCGACTAACTCGAATACTGTCAAGTCAAAACGAATATGCGACTTGAATCATATGTAGGAAATGTACAAAATAAACCACAAAAGTGTATACCAAGTTAACGTTAAAACGTAGACAAACTCGAACTTATAGGAAAACGTATACGAAATTTGAGTCGAAATGTAGACAAACTCGAATATTGTACCGACTATGTGGCGTGATTATATATAGATTATTATCGACCCTTTACGTTAAAACGTAGAAAAAATCGAATTTAATCGACGAATCGTATTTGACCCGATTATTTTTAAACAAACGACATGTACATCGAAAGTATGCTCGAAAACATATTATAATTGAAAACAAAATTTTCTTCGAAATGTAGACCAACTTGAATTTATTTTGTCAAATCAAGACGTATTATATTTGACCTGAATAGTTTCTGAGCAAAACTGACATCGAAACATACATAAAAAAGTAAGCACAAAAATGTATTATATTTTATCCGACTTGTTTTCAAACAATTTTTTTCATCGAAACGTAGCCCAACACATTTTTTTATACCAACACGTACATAAAAATAAGCACACAACAATTTTTTTTAAATTAACGACCGAGTGTATTAAGAAAAAAAACATAATATATATACTCTCGATGGGGTCAAAGTGACATTTTATAAAGTTTACAAAAAGTTAAGGGGTTGAAAATTACATTGCCTAAACTAAAGGACCTAAAAAAGGATGAAAATGAAAGTTGAAAAACTTGAATGTCAAAAAGCAATATTTAAGGGGTAAAAATGAACTTTGAAAAAAACTTTGAGGGGTTAAAAAGAGGAATGTCCACCGACATTCCTCTTTAAGATTATATAAATATGAAAAATCTGGACTTGAATTGGAACTAAATGAATACGAATTCTTATCCACGTCAAATTTTGAATTCGGTTTCAAATTGAATTCAAATGCCTGAATTTTGATTCGACTCGACACGAAACATATGTATTTTATTTGAAAACTAAAATTATTTATTATATATAAATGAAATTTATTATTTATCTTAGAATCCACATTATTATATATATGAATAGAAAGAGACGATGAAGTGGAGGCCTGTTTCTTTTTTTGAACCGATGTAATAATATCTATTTTAGTTTTGTTATGTTTTTTACTCCAATAGTCATCATATTCTTATTATTCTAGATCACAATTTTACTCTAAAAGTGGAGGTCTGTTTCTTTTTTTACTCTAGATGATATATTTTACTTCAAACAAAAATACAAAATAAAATACCATAATCAAGCCAATTTGTAGGTAAAGCTCTAGGAACAAATAAAAAGACTAAGAGAGTGTTGGAAACAAGAATCATTCAATGTAGAGTTAATTACATAAATGGGTCCTGTGGTTTATACTTAATTTCGCCTTTGGGTACTAACTTTTATTTTTAACAGGTTTAGGTTCTATGGTTTCAATTTTGTAACACCTTTGGGTACTAACACCAAAATTAGTTAATTAATGACTAAAATACCCTTGCATTTTTTTAAGTTTAACAATGTAACACATTTGGGTACTAACACCTAATTTTATTTAAGTTTAAATCAATTTTACAAAATCTATTTATTTTTTTTATTTTCATCTTTTTATTGTATCTCTTAATTAACATAAAGTCTATTTATTTTTTTATTTTCATATTTTTATTAAATTTCTTATTTAACATAAAATCTACTTGTTACACCAGTATTTTTTTAAATAGATTTTTTAAATAAAATCTACTAGCTATATAGTTTTATGTAAATTAAATTTCTTACTCATTTTAAATAATGTAAACCTTACTCGTTTTCAATTTTGAATATATATGATTGATAATAATAATAATAATAATAATAATAATAATAATAATAATAATAATAATAATAATAATAATAAATATCTTTCATGTAAAAGAAATTTAAGCCATTTTTAACTCGTTTTTTTATTCATTTACATTTTACTATTTTAGAAATATATTTAATTTACATAAAATCTACTAGTTGCACCAGTAAAATCTACTAGCTATATAGTTTTATGTAAATTAAATATATTTTTTACAAAAAAAACGAGTTAAAAAAAAGCTTAATTTTTTTTGTTTTATCTAAAATACATAGCTATATAGTTTTATCTAAAATACCTAGATATATAGTTTTATCTAAAATAATTTTTTTACATGAAAGATATTTATTATTATCAATCATTTCAATCCAAAATTCAAAACGAGTAAGGTTTACATTATTTAAAACGAGTAAAAAATTTAATTTATATAAAAACTATATAGCTAGTAAAATACCTAGATATATAGTTTTATCTAAAATACCTAGCTATATAGTTTTATGTAAATTAAATATCTTTCTAAAATAGTAAAATGTAAATGAATAAAAAAACGAGTTAAAAAAAGGCTTAATTTTTTTTACATGAAAGATATTTATTATTATCAATCATTTCAATCCAAAATTCAAAACGAGTAAGGTTTACATTATTTAAAACGAGTAAAAAATTTAATTTATATAAAAACTATATAGCTAGTAGATTTTATTTAAAAAATCTATTTAAAAAAATACTGGTGTAACAAGTAGATTTTATGTTAAATAAGAAATTTAATAAAAATATGAAAATAAAAAAAATAAATATATTTTATGTTAATTAAGAGATATAATAAAAAGATGAAAAAAATAAATAGATTTTGTAAAATTGATTTAAACTTAAATAAAATTATGTGTTAGTACCCAAATGTGTTACATTGATAAACTTAAAAAAATGCAAGGGTATTTTAGTCATTAATTAACTAATTTTAGTGTTAGTACCCAAAGATGTTACAAAATTGAAACTATAGAACCTAAACTTGTTAATAAAAAAAGTTAGTACCCAAAGGCGAAATTAGGTATAAACCACAGGACCCATTTGTGTAATTAACTCTTCAATGTATTGCTTAACACTAAGTGTCGACGACCAAACAACATGGGTAACAATGCCGACATTGTCGGAACTGTTACTGGTATTTTTCATGGTTTTTTAATCGATGTGAACATGTGTGTCTATCCTTTTGGTCATATCACGACTCCATTTTTTGGGTTTCTCTTTTGATTGCTATACCGTGTGTCAGTACCATACCGATACTTTAGCGAACCAAATTGATACATACCGAATTTTCGCCGCAACGCACGAGGGAATTCAGCTAGTTATTATACATATTATACATATTAAAACAAAGCTTTCATGAACAGTACTTAGATATTTTTATACTATTATTTATACTTTCGATTATTTAATCATTTTCTTACTTAATTGATTTCATTATTATGATTATAATTATATATACTTAAATTATTATTTTTAATATATATATTAATTAATTCTATAATATTTATGAAATTTAGTGAACAGTAGTTCACCTGCTTTGGACCAAATTAAATTACGATTATGTCCCCGCTTTAAATTTACGATTTTATCATCAGTTTCAAAATAAAATTATGATTTTGCTCCAGTTAAAAATTACAATTTTGCCATCGGTTCAAAATTACGATTTTACCTGTTTAAATTTACAGTTCGCCATTAGTTTTGTTTTATTCCTCCCAGCTAAATTACGATTTTTCCTCAATTTAAATTTACAGCTTGGCGCATGCTCATTTATCCTGAAAAATTACAATTTTGCCCCCAGTTTAAAATTATTGTTTTTCTATCGTTTTTGTTTTTCTTAAGCAAAAGTATGATGGTGTTTTAATTTAATTGGTTGACTCAATGTAAGTTTTTTGAGTTCGTGTTACGAGTAGTATGTACAAGTAACCGAACTACAGACGTACAGTTTATGAGAAAGAAAATATTCGGCTTAGTGCCCCGCAACACAGGCGGGGCAAAATCTAGTATATATTGTTGATGAAGATTTATGAATAGTAATTTTAATTTTATAATAATATATAGTTTTTTAATTTATTATTTTAATAGTATAATACTTAATTATTATATTTGCTTTTTACATTATAACATATTTTCATTTTTGTTTCTTTTCTTGAACCATATTTCCTCTGTTACTTATTTTCTATTTTTATAATTATTTTTTCCCTTTCTAAATCATATTTCCCTTTCTAGTTAATTAAATATTTTATTAATAACTTATATTCGTTTTATCCCTTGACATTCCCATATAAGTTTTGGTAAAAACAAACATGTATTCAAAATAGAGTATTTATTTGGTATCATAAAACGGTACGATAATAAACTGAACCGATTTTCTGACGATTTGGCTTTCTATACAAGATGCTTCTTTTCAAATAACGTTTGTTTTACCTTATCATTTGCTCCGCTTCGCCGCAACGCGCGACGTCAACCAATCTAGTTCAAATCAAGATGAACATGAATTTTAGATTCGAATCCGTTTTTCGTATCCAATTTTGAAAGTTCCAAATCCAAATAAACTGATTCAAATAAGTTGTAATCTAACTTAAGAGAACAATGTTAAGCTAGTGGTCCCTAATATGGCTGCAAATGAACCGTATGTTTAGCGAACACTTCGTGAATCATTTGGCGGGAAGTTCATTTGTGTTCGTTCGTTTAATTAATGAACAAACACGAACAAGAATATCAGTTCATGTATTTAAATGAACAAACATGAATAGATGTTGCATTCATTCATTTATGTTCGTGAGTATTTAGTAACGTGTTCAGTTGTGTTTGATAGTTCGTTAGTGTTTTTAGTTTTTAATACTTTATTTAAATACTTCAAAATTTCGACAATTAAAAAATTTTAATAAGTACCAGTGTGCTTATGAACATTAGTTTGTGTTAATTTGTGTTCATGAACGGCCGTTGCCTAAGAGTAACAAACAAACATGAACATGTTCATTTCCTTAATAGGGGCTATTGGGCCGGCCAAGCCGGGAGACCCAAGGCCCAAATTTTCAAAGGGCTCGAAAAGTTTTTTTTTATATAAATTTTATATCATACATATAATTAATGGCACAAAAGAAAAACTTATTTACCAACCAAATTCTGCAACGGGCCCATATCTACTAAAGACCCAAAATTTAAACCTACTAAAAATCGATTATTCGTTGGGTAATGGGGCGCTCAAAAAACAACAACATTGGCGTTTTGGGTTTTTTGGGGACGGTTGGACGAACGGCTAACGACATCATCAATTCATCACATCAACGATCGACAACAATCTTGCGTTCTTGATTACAACGATCGATGTTTCAGGTTCGATACCATCTGGTTCAGTCATTTACCTAATGCTATAAATGCATATCAAGTGCTTTTGACAATTCCAGTCATTTTCCTATTGTTAGTTCGATCATTTTGCAACACTACCATTGTTTTGTTTATTTTATAACAACTAATCAAATATTGTCGTATTGTGTTTTTTGGATATATAATTGATAAGTTTAAATTATAGGATTTTGTCTCACACGAGGCCCAAAAGTTTTTTTATCATTCTCTGGGACGACCCTCTTCCTTAACAAACAGACATGAACATAAAATCAAGTTCAAGTTGACATGAACAGTTTGTGAACACAAATATTTTCTTAACAAACGAACACGAATAAGGTCTTGTTCGTCTCGTTTGGTTTGTTTGCATCCCTAGCCCCAACATGGTTCTAAGATGAAAAGAAATAGTTTTGAGAGGAGGGACTTACATAAATGGGTTTAAAAAGAATGCATGTTATTATTCGATTTGTTATATTATATTGAGAATCAGATTACTAGCAAAGTGTAGGATTCAAATGAGAAATAAATTCTTTATAATAATAGAAAGATTGAACACATAAAATCTTTATAGTAAACGGAGTGGAGGCGTTGAAAGGGGAGGGCAAGCTCCTCCACGCCACCTACACCACCCCGCCAACACACTCCATAGGTGTTGCCCCTCTCCAACATGGAGATCTCCTTGGGCGTTGCCTTCCTCTTTACCCACCCACTTGACTTTTTGGGGCTTTGCCCTTGTCCCTTTGCCTTTCGTCACCCCTTTCCTTTCGTGATGTGGAGGGCAATGCCCCCAAAGTCCACGTAGTGCCTACGTAGCAGGGCTTTGCCCCCTTACATTTGCCTATGACTCCATGTAGTCTCGAACATCAAATAATTAATGTGTGATATACATTCAAGTCATGCCATTAGGGGGATAAAACATTTAAGATAATAACATGACTATGTTTCATAAATGGCACAAAGCTATGAGAAACATGTAGGTATACTTATATGTTTTGGTTGTGCCTTATGATCTATAAAGTTAACTATTATTTAATGATTGACATTTATTTGTGTAACTATGGATATTGGTATTGGCTTAATATATAATATGTATGTATACAATGTATATTGATCGGCGTCGAAGTGTCCGGCTGAAGATAAGAAGAGAAAGTGTTCCAAAATACCTTTAACTAGATAAGACGTGGTAAGAAGGGTGTCGAATCCACAAAGAGTATGTGGGTTGTGTTATAAACTTTGTTAATTAGAAAATTATTTATGAAGCCTGCTATTGTAATTTTTATCTTTTTGTTTGGTTGGCTTGAAAAGTGTGTTGGAATGTCCAACGATTTGTGTACAATTGTCACACCCCGATATTTCCACGTATTACCGGTGGGCCCGGTGGGGAGTATCGTGACGTAGTTGATATCATCATAGTCAAACAACACAAATTTATAAATGCACAGCGGAAGCAAAAGATAGATATATTTCAACCGAATAAAATTGTAATATTAAGTATCACAAACAGTTGAAACAGATCCACAGGTGGATCAAAATAAAGAGGACACTTTGTTCAACAGACATTAGGCATCTAAGCTTGTGAGACTTCTATTTGATGCTAGGAGAGACCAGCCTATTCCGATTAGTACCTGCACTTAGCCTTTTTGGGAAAATACATCAGTTTACACTGTTAATACAATTTAACTGACTCATTTTGAAAATGTTTAAAAATTGATTTGAATGCACATGGCACAAAAGATTTTATAACTTGGGATAATTATTTATATATAAACTTGTAAAAGAATTACATGTTTCTTATACGTTCAGTAGCCCGGGTTGAACACCGGGTTAAAGATTAATTGACACACCACATGGTATAGTCCCGCGGCGGGTTATTCCCGAAACCGGCGGTTATACCTCATTATTTATAAATGTACTGGCGGGTGTACGCATACACCCGCGTGCTAAGGTCGTGGCCATTTCTTTGAATGATGACAAGGATATCCGGGACATGGTCATTAACCCCCCAAAGGTCTTAAGCAAATAAAACAATTTAAATGGGTCATTTCAATAAATTAACCATCATTTGATTAAAGATTCAATGCCCGACCAAGCGGTATTTTATATACCGTACCCCAAGCCCGTATAGGGAAAATAAGTTAAAAGTATTTACCTTTGCAAGTAATAATCACAATAAGCAAGTGCACGTAGCTTTTACCGGGTCTCCTATTCTGGAATGAAGGTTTATAATAACCTATTAGATTCCTAACGGGTCTTTAATTTAGCCTAAGCTTAGACCGGTTAGTTTTAAAGATAGATACGATTCAAACGCATGATTAAGCGAAGACCGGAATAGAATGTGATTTAGACCTGACAAGTTTGGAGACTTGTATAATATGGGTAAACTAAACACATTCTGGATTTTGAGACAAAAATGATAAGGTTTGACCCGTTTTGGTCAATTTATGCAAACTAGTTACATAAACTGAACCGAACGCGAATAATGCGTAATGGGTAACCATATGAGTCATATAGAGGTTTCCTAAGTTAATATGACTTAAATATGTTGTGACATCAGTAAGATATCTTCTATTATGCCCATAATGATTTTAAACTCAAACTATGCCCCGTAAGGGTATTTTGGTCATTTTAAAGGTTATAAAAGAGTTTAAATAGTAATCTGAGTTACAGGTCTGATTTAATCAGTAAATATACTTAATTTAAAAACTATAGCAGTAGGGTATCATATATATGTGAAATTTATTAATTATAACCATACTATGCACCGTAGGGGCATTTTGGTAATTTCACATAAGCCTAAAAGGTCAAAACTGGAAATCTGAGTTTAAAACTTTTGCTTGCTGTTAAAATATAAAAAATTTACTGAAAATATCAGTAGGCATCAAACCTTATATGTTTAAAATAGTTTTAATACATACTATGCGTTAAAACCTTAAAAAGGCGATTTGAAGCCATTTCCGGGTTTTTAAAGGAAAGCTAATATTTTTATTATTCCAGAAGGCTCAAAACATTTTATTTATCATATAAGATCAGTAGAAAAAAGGTTTGGTATCAAAAGAATTTGTAAAACTCATTTTATGGCCCAAAAGGGCAAAACCGACAATATCCGAATTAAGCTTAGAACCCTATGTTATGCTCAGCTTAAAAATAAATAAAAATCTCTAAAAATCTCAAAATATTAATATCAAAAATTGGGTTTAGATATGCTATATGCTAATTATGCCATTTAATTACTAAAAAGCTTCTTATTTACGTTAATGAGCATAACTCCTAATCTAGACCTCAAACTGATGTCAAATTTTAGGGACAAGTTTATAAATCAGTAATGAAGGTCTCTACTCGTTTACTTTTTCAAAAACCACATTTTAAGGTGAAAAGGGCATAATAGTCAACATTTAAGCAATTAACGAAAACATGCATATGAATCGGATATCTAATGAACCAAGTTGTATAATCACAGAGGGTTATACTTATATGAAACCTGGTCCTAATAAGGCTCTAAGGCATTTCTAAACTATGCTTAAACGGGTCAGAACTGAAAGACAAAGCAGAAGTCAAACTATGCGACTTTCGGTCCCGAACCGAACCTAAACTGAAAATTGTCGGGGTAAACATGTTTAGACATGTTCTTACATTAATTACCAAGTTATATTAATGATAAAACAGGTTGCATGGCTCCTACATTGCTAATTATGCATTAATTTGAAAATAAGCTTTCTGTTGACTTTTTAGGATTAACTTTGACCCGACAATTAACCTACTTAGAATGGGAATCATAGGGTAACCTTTTAAGGGTTTATTACCCACATAATTACCAACTCATAGGTATTTTTAATTCGAGATTTGACTGGACAATTTTTGAGTAATCTCGAAGTCAAACCTTAATTACGACGGTTTGACTTTTAGCTAATTAACTAAGCTAAACTGAATTATGAAAGGTTAAGGACACTTACAAGAGTCCTAAGCACGACTAGGGATCTTAAGAAAGCTTGTTGCTGATCGGAGGAGCTCCAGAAATGAGTCTTGTGAACTTTGCAAATGAATGAGTTCAATGTTGCAACAAGAGGAAGCTTATATAGCCAAATTGATGCAACAAGATCATGCCAATGAGGTCTACTAATGTTCCCATATGAAGACAAGTGCCCCTAGTGCATGAAGAACCATTGGGGCAGCCCCTGGTATGTAAAAACAAGATTTTAAGTCGGTTAACAGCCTTAACAGGCAGCTGCAGGTGAATTCTATCACTGTGCTGCTCACGCGGGCCGCGTAAGCCTATAGGGCACTCTTACGTGGGCCGCCTGGCCTAACTGAACCAACCAAACAAGTTTCAAGTTTTGCACATTTGGTCCTTGGTCCTTTTAAATGTGGTTTTAAGTCTTGTTCTTGCATTTTTGGCCCTCTAACCTTACTTTTAAGGGTTCCAAGGGATTACCAAGCACCATTAAGTCCTTGGTTAACTTTGTGATCACCCGTAAGGCCTTAAATTTCAACGTTGACGCTTTTAACCCCTTGCATACGAATTTTATCATAACTTTCTCATACGATAACGAAGCTTTGTGAAATTTTTATCACACATTCTAGTGAGCACAATTTATTGTTACAAAGCTTCGGGTTTGCTAAAAGGTCACTCAGAGGTATACTTTAAACATGTTGACACATTTAACCCCTGTAGTTTGTAATCTCTCACTTTCTTTCACAATTAGCTTCGTATGATCCATGATTTATTCGTTTAAGGGTATAAACATCGTGTAGGGTTATTTTAAAGTATATTTATCCATAGTTGACACTTTGAACCCTTTTATTCACATAGTTTCCTTGTTTGTCAACTTTAGTCCCTCCAAAGTAATCTTTTACACGTTTAAAGCTCATGACACGTGTCGATACATTATTGGACATGAATTTTCGAGGTGTTACAACAATGATAACAACTAGATTAACGATTATAATTAACAATGCAATGCTTAAACTTTGATCAGAACAATACTTGTTGAATTGAGATCAACAAACGATATTAACAGGGATGGGTTTTAAGGCTTAGGAATTAACAATCATCAACATAAATAAAGGACAAAAGTATGCTTTGTTACTCAAGAACATAACTAACCCTAAATTTTTATCATGAATTCATTTCACAAATTCAATGGTGCAAGGAATTTTCAACAGTTCACGAATTCAAAACAAGATTATAACGCAATTAGCACAATTGTTTAAATACTCAAAAGTAAAAAACAAGAATTCACAACCCAATTAGTTTAACAAGATCCCTAATAGCTTACAATATCTACACCGGGGTGAAACTTGGAGGATTAGCCGCTCATGGTTTGAAGAACTTGGAATCCGGAAGAAAAACTCTTGTAGTCTTGTATTCGAATCTTAGAATTTCAGTGTTGTAGGATGATGAAAGAGTCTTGGAATGATGAATGATCTCAAGAATAGGCTCCAAGATGTCTTTTATAACCCCAAATTCGGAATTGTTAATTAATTTCATTAAACTCCCCATTTTCAGAATAAAACCCTAATATGCGCCCTTTTTAACAGCACCCGTCGTCGCCGACGGGGCTGAGATTCGTCGGCGACGGCTTAACATGGTCGATGGAGTTTTGCACTGTCCATGGGACAATTGACGCGAGTCTAAGCCATGTGTGATGGCAGTAATGCCCGTCGCCGATGTCGGTACTCCCCAAAATGCCCCGTTTTCTTGTTTCTTCAACTCGGCCTTTAGTTCCATTCCAAAGCCTTGTTTAGCACTCGAAATGCACCTTAAACCTATCAAGACATGTAAAATGCAAACCATATCAAAGTAGAGCATTTGAGAACTCAAATCCACATAAAAACGCAAATTTAGACACGAGAAACTAAGGACTTTCAACCACCTATCATATACACATTAGTGAAATGGTGTTTAATGTAATGGGACTGAAGATGAAAAAAAAAGTTTTAGGAGTAAAGAATCCTGGCATGGGGTATAATTAGTATTTGTTGGTGTAGGTTAAGAGTAAGAACAATATAAACTTTGTCGATTAAAAAAAGAAGTAGCCAATCAATCAGTTCTTCCTGATTGCATAAACATCATAAAGTAAAGAACACTAGTTACACAACATATATTATATTCAACCTTTTTCTCTGTATAAAATATTATAAATATGTGAAGGTGAAGAAAAGTTTCATGAAATAAGGAGTATAATAATTTATCATTTTCCTTAAAACTATAATACTTTATTAAAATATCCGAAATCAACCATAAATATGTGTTCATTACTAATTATCAAATAAGGAGTATAATAATTTATCAAATAATAAATAACCAACCATATATATCAAGATATTCTAACAATTAAGCATTTGGTAAGTGGTATCAAATAGGATAACCACTACACACGAGAAAATATAATTCGCTTACAACATGTAGCATTAAAAACAACCGGATTCTATTCGAAGACCTATTTGACAAACAAGTAGAACCTAACTTTCTAATCAGATTTGATAGCCAATAAATCTTGATTTTTTAGAAATGAAAAAAAACAAGTACAATAACAAATTGTATGTTTAATTAGCTTAATAGACCCACTCTTTTCACACGAGAGCTACAAGAAGTAAAAAACCAGATTCAAAATGGATTCTTTGATTCGTATGAAACACTCACACCACATAGCTCACTAAATGAGAAGTAAAAAAACAGATTCAAAATCAAAACAAAATTTATAACAATCGTATGTTGTCGTTTCAGAAGCATATATAACAACCATCTTTTGTACAACCATGAAATAAAGATGGATTCGTAAAAACTGGTTTAATTCTGTTTCATGCCTTTAAGATCTCACTCTACTTGCGCTACTATAATGGTAAGAACAATTCAATGGAAAGGTAATTATCTTTGAAGAACGATACGTATATAAAGTATAGAATAAATGGAAATAATACAAAATACATAATTATAGAATACTCATAGTGAAGAGAAAATACATACCACCTACGTTGAAGGATTTGGAGAATCCTTAAACACCCTTGCAAGATGGAGGTTCCGTTATAGACTCCGATCTTGGAACATAGATTGAGAAATGGAGTCGTAGATAGTGGCTTATTGAGCACATCGGCAAGTTGGTTTGTTGAATGAATATGAAGCACCTATAGTGCCCCAGATAATACTTTTTCCAAGACAAAACTATAGTCTAAAGCAAGATGTTTCGTGCAGGAGTGGTAAACCCGATTGTGAAGTAGTAAGCCAAGTTCATGAAGTAAATATGGACCCAAGTGACTTTAGTCGTGGCATTTGCAACAAATTTATACTCTACTTCATTGGATGATCTAGACACCAATTTATGGTAAGATGACTCCCATGATATAATATTTGATCCTAAGTGTTGGATCTGAGAGTTAGTGAATTGTATGTGTTTTTGATAAATCTGTTTGTAAATTACAAGTAATCAAACAAACAAAGATAATAAACACATCATCTCTTAAACACTGGTGGATTTGGGAATGATTGTCAATAATTCATATATTATTTATATGTCAATTTACAATCAATAGTACAGTGGTACTATTTATATATTACCCCTTATTCATATGTCAATTTACAATCAATAGTACAATGGTACTATTTATATATTACTCCCCCTTATTCATATGTCAATTTACAATCAATAGTAGAGTGGTACTATGTATATATTACTCCCCTTTACCCGGCGAACTCTCTCTCTCTCTCTTAGATTCTTCTACTTTTCAACTCCTAGAGTTGAAGTTCACGGAATACAAAGTGAACTATTTATAGAGGAGAGAACTGTTGGTGACATCACCATGAAAGCGACCTAAAACAACCCATTAAATGTGTAAGTGCTAGCAGTTGCGCAAAACTGTTGGACAGTTAGGAAATAAACAACTAAAATTGAACAACTGAAAAACTACTAGTAAACAAAGTTTTGGAATCCAGTCTGGTATTTCTTTGACTTGTTCACTTGGTCTTGTGTTCTTTAGTCTTTATTGTGTTGACTTTGACTGTTGACTAATTGACCCAACACTTTTCATTCTAGCACTTGTAGTTGTTATCTTGTATCTTTGAAGCAACAATTGTCCGTTCCGGTAGTTTAGGTTATTGTTTGGATAACTTTCAAGGGAGGAAACTTCTGGACTTTGACTTGCAATTTAACTTCTTCCATCAGGCAGGGAGATGGTTTCCCTTGGGTTTTGACTTTCATCATTAGTTAATCTTACATAACCCAACACCTAGTACAACATATAAGTTGTGGTAGACCACCCACCAGTTTCAATTCCATCCCAATCAAAGTCAGAGAAAGTCCGTTAAATCAAGTGATGAGTAACGGTTTAAGTGAAGACCTTAGGGAATGGTATCTGATAGATACCGAAGGACACAATTTAAGGCTTACCAATGGTATTAAAACTGAGAGTGCATCAATTGTGATTACTTATTAATAGCAAATGAGAAATCTGGACGAGTGAAAGCGAGATATTGGAGTGAGCCAACAATTTGATGAAAAGAAGTGGGATCCACTGAGGGTGAGCCATATGAAAATGAGTTAAAAGATCATTTATGTGTCAATGTTAAGATAAAAATAGGCTCGAGTTTTTATAGATTACTTCTATACGAAGGAAGTGATGTAACAACCCAAGATCCTTAATGGAAAATCTTTGTGGAAGAGCGGACACAAACTGGTATAGGAAAGAGTTATTATTACTCGTAAAAACAATGTCATCCACATAAACCATGAAATAACAAGCAACTCTAAGTCTGTGATATATAAAGAAGTATGGATTAGCAAGGGATTTTTGAAACCCAAAGTTGAGAGGAAACTTATTGAGTTCCATATACCAAGCTCTAGTAGCCTGCTCAAGGCCATCAAAGATTTTGAAGCCTGCAGATGTGTTGCTAGAGCTGATAGTGAACGTAGCTCTGTGGTTGAACCATGTAAACATCTTCATGAAGTGTGCCATGAAGAGATGCATTATTTGTGACAACCGTCACTTTTCCGTACATTCCGTACACTAAATGAACAGTGATCTGTGCCTTAATGAACATACATGATCTAGTTTACAAGAGAAATAAGTTTCTGAATTCCATACAAGTGAATTCATGTACGTTTTATACTACAAAATATTGCTTTATGCAAAAACGAGAGCGTTGCGTCAAAAATATTAGTAAACTCACCGGTAAGACACACTGTGTCAACGGAACTGCAGAAAGCAGTCAGACAATAAAATTGGAGCCTAGGTGTAGGTCCAATAACAAGAATACATTAAAACCTAAGAGTACATACAAGGGTTTAATATATATGCTATATGAAAGCAAAAATAAGCACTAAAAAGCACCCGAAACACACTTTAAGAGCAGAACTAATTGCGACAAAACTGCGAAACGAACGTTGATGGCCGCCCGGATAATATTTAATCCCACAAATATTCTGTTATGATTAAAATTTTATTTTAATCAGGTTCGTGTTGAAAAATAAATTAAAACGCTTAAAAACGTTATTTTTTCAAGTTTAAGCACGTATCGTGTGTTCCTACGCGACACAGTGCTTACACTGCAAAACGCAGACAACGCAGAAAACCTAGGAATATTCCAGGAATATGCTAGGAATATGCTAAGAATATTCCAGGAATATGCTAGGAATATGCTAAGAATATTCCAGGAATATGCTAGGAATATGCTAGGAATATTCCAAAGAATATGCTAGGAATATTCCGAAGAATATGCTAGGAATATGCTAGGAATATTCCAGGAATATGCCAGGAATATGCCAGGAATATGCTAGGAATATTCCAGGAATATGCCAGGAATATGCTAGGAATATTCCCGGAATATGCCAGGAATATGCCATATGGAATGTCTATAAATACCTTGAGATGGCACACTAAACAATTCACCACCCAACACCACAAAACTACTCTCTCCTCTCCCTCAAAAACTTTCGGCCGAACACCCCTTGATCATCCATCATATTTTTCGATTTTGTTGTTCACATTCCAACATCATACAAGTGTCAAGTGTCACGCATAAGAAGGCTTGGTGCACTCGGAGCTCGAAGGACCTCTTTCTCTAGCTTTTATCCACCACATTCGCGTCTAGATACTTCCCTAGCCTCGAGCTAGTGGTATGTTGCTTAAAACACATTCTTGAGCTATTTTGAAGTGGTTAATGTGATGTGTAATGATTAAAACTCGAAATCTTACAAAATGGTGCATTAAAGTCTACTAAAAACATGAAAAATGATGGTTAAAAGCTCACTAGTTGTGTAAATGTTGTAGTAATTGAAATTTGTGATTATTTAGGCCCGATCTACGTTGTGGTAGCTCGGATCATCATTTAACCCTGTTTGGTTAAGATCATGGATCTTGACATAAGCTTGTTTGAAATGGTGCAAGGGTTAAAAGGTGAAACTCTACCACACAAGAAACATGAACTTGTGTAAAAGTATTTTTACTTATGAAATAGTGTCTGAAACTAGCCGATCTATGTGTCCACAAGTGGTATTTTCAAAAGACCAAGCGTCAAAAGAAATCACATGTTCTAATCCGGATCTTACACAAACAAAAGTGATTTTTTGTGATCAAACAAGTGTGCGAACACTAGTGTAACAAAAGTTTTAACAAAGAAATAATTTTCGTAAAAACCGACTAGAAGTTGTGGAACTTCATATTCTTTAAAAATAAAGTTTTTTTTTTTAAGAAATTAAACTTATTTTTAAAGATAACAAGACTTACTAAATGTGCTAGTAAATTACTACACATTTTTGTAAATATGCAAGTTCATGAAATGGGGAAAATTAGTGATTGTTGTTGATGATTATTGTTGATAATTGTTGTTGATGATTATTGTTGATAATTGTTGTTGATGATTATTGTTGATAATTGTTGTTGATGATTGTTGACGATTTAAAAGAAAATAAACACATGTTTTGAAAACATGGGAAACCTCCATTTTTAGGGGAAACTCTGTCAAAATTTTTATAAATTTTGACACTTAGAAAAATATAAGTTTTTGAAGAACTTATTCCCTAAAAATGTATTTAAAGGTATTACCAAGGTTTCCCTAATTTTTGGTGATAAGAAATGAGGATTTCTTCAAAAATAAAAGTGGATATAAATATGTATATTTTTGAGAGAAAAATATATATTATTTTATCACCAACTTTTGTGCTAAGTGAATATAGTATATGTTATACGTGCTAGCGTATTGAGACGTAAAGATACACTAAATACTCATGAGGAGTATAAACATGAAAATACACATACAACATGCTTAGACACATACAAGAGGATATATTTATGAAAATATATTACTTGGACAAAATACATAATTCGGGTGCAAAATACAAGATACGTATATTTATTTTTGAGAAAATGATATAAGACAAATAGTTAAAAATATAAATATTTTTAACACAAGAACACAAATACAAAAGATAGTGACTTGCACTTGTGCGATACAAGTCTAGTGACTAACGTTAATAAAACGCGTTTAGGTCACGACGCTAGATAAGCAACTCCGGTGAAGTTTACGACGCAGGAACGCAAAGTTGTGAGTTCATGCTCCCCCTTTTCTTTAACTGTTTTTGGTTTTATAACTCTCGGGGGTGAAATACATGTTACAAATATTATAATTTTTTTTACAAGTAGTAAAAATACAAGAAGCACTCTTGGTGAGAACGAGTACCGAGTGCAATACGAATCGAGAATACAAAAATACGAGAAGCACACTTGGTGAGAACGAGAACCAAGTATGATGTGCTTTAAGAAATGCCTAGAAATTACTAGATCATGTGAGCATAGACTTAATACTAAAAATGCCATAAAGTCTTGGTGAAAACTAGTACCAAGCCATTAAAAACATTCAGTAATTAGGGACGAGGGTTAGATCTAACGGGTACGGCCGAGCCCCACTCATGGTCCTTATGTGACCTCTTGAGTGCTTCGGTGTCCCAGTCGAGGTAAATCGACACAGTCGAGGTAAATCGACACAGTCGAGGGTAATCGACACAGTCAAGGGAAATTGACACAAGTCGAGGTTAATCGACACAGTCGAGGGTAATCGACATAGCTAAAGGAGCCAACACTAATGCTCCATAAGTCCTCACATGCCTTAAAGGAGCCAACACTAATGCTCCATATGTCCTCACATGCCGAAATGTCTTTGTACAAACATTCAATTAGTACGTGGTGTACACAAGAAAACTTGATTTTTGCAAGAATACTTTATTTATACAAGATACATACCATGTTTTCATACTCGGTATGCGAAACGCATGAACTCGCTCAACTTTATGTTGATGTTTTCCAAAATTACATGTATTTCAGGTGACAGGATGGATCTTGGGCGCAAGTGTTGTAACTAGAAGTAGACTACAAGTTTAGATGTCATCCACTTTTGTTGAATTGTAACCTAGATGAAGGTTGTGTTTTAAAACTTAAATGACAAGTGTTTGTGATCCTCAAAATTTTCCGAATGGATGAACATCGTTTTAAATCATGTAGTTGTTTATTATGATCGAATGCAATGATAACAAGCTAGTCACACATCATACGCTTCCGCAAAAGACAGGGTGTGACAGTTTGGTATCAGAGCTTCGATTGTAGTGAACTAGGATTCCTTCTCGAGTCTAGACTACAATCACTAAAGTGCTTTCACAAAAACATTTTACAAAATGGTTTTCATTGCATTCACGAAAGCGCCAAGATCCACGAGTCAGACACATTTCAAAGAAAAGACAAGGCAAGGAAATTAGTGAGGAATACCCATAAAGTAAGGTGCCAACCAAGGCATAGTCTACAAAAGTTAGACTTGACAAAATGACCCCCCCCCCCCAAAACGAGAGTTATACGTGGTATAATGCATTAAGTTACTTGATTATGCTAAGTAGCATATTTGTTATTTGTATTCATGCATACGAATAAGTGTACGAAATGATTATTGACGTGAATAAAATTCTTTCGACTCCGACTCCTATTACGGTACGTGACTCGCACGATGAAGCTATCGACCTCGCGTCCTTTGCAAAGCTCGTGGCTGGGAGTGATTACCAGACAAGACTCTGAGCTTACTTCCGTAGGAGATGGCTGCTCTTCCCTCTCGAACGTGAAGATGCCAAACTACGGTGGTGATGACGAGGCAGAGGCGGCGACCTTGAACGAACTCTTAATCAACGGGACGAGATCCCTCCGGATTATGTGAAGCAAAATTGACAACATACTTGACTAGAAAAGGAAGATGAAGTATTCATCACGAAGGTGCCCCTCCAACTACTAGGAATTCTCTCCATTCCTATTCCATCTAATCATCGTGCCTATACGCGCATAACAGTAACGAATGTTAGCGCATGGACCTCCGCAATGGTCCTTTCCATGGCAAGGAGTGTAAGGACAGTAGTGTCCCCTCCTAGATCAATCATCTGCTTGGACGAGAGAAAATTGGGGTAACTGTGCAAGACAATTTATTATTACGGGGGCCCATGTAATAACGACTTGTAGTGCACAGAAATCCTGGTGGACTCTACGGGTCGAGCTAATGAAAACCACACCAAATTCAATGTATAGGTGTCCTCACCTTCATCTGGTAGAACATCACATAGATCAGTGCTTTAGCACGTAAGAAAGTAGGAAGCCTGTCTCAGCCTACTTCGTGACTGACACTTCTACCTGCGTACGAGACGTTTGAGGAAAACGACATTTAAGCAAGTGAAGATGAGAAACATTCAAGAGATTCAGCGAATTTGCACTCTCTATCACCCATACACGAGCAACCCCCTCTAAGGGAAAATGTACGCCCCAGTAAAGCCAAAAACCTAAGAAAACCAATGTAGCGGGAAATAACTGAAACCTAAATGACTGAGGCAATGTAACCTCAAGTTCGTTTTAAGCCAAGTTGGCAAGCCTAAGTGAAGGCTCAGTAACTGTTTCCCGCTCATACATTGAGTATTTATGTATACATGTGAAATTGGGTGATTACATAATGGCTTATGGTGCTATGTACCTCATAGACACCTGGAATGTTGCCTAACCTACTTCATACCGTTTTGGCAGAAGGGAATGCCGCCCAGGCGAGACACAAACACCAGTACGCTACCAAGAACAGAAGCCGAGCTGCAAGAATGCATCTCGCAGGCAATTGCACGACATGAAGCCCTCCGCTCTAAGCACATCAATGGCACGACTGAGAATAACCCTCTAACAGGCTGCACCTATAAACAGTTCCTGGACTGCAAGCCTTTGAATTTTGATGGCACAGGAGGTGCCGTTGCATTTGTTCGTTGGACAGAAAAGACGGACTCAGTTCTAAGAATGAGTAACTGTTCACCCCAACAAAGCGTTACCTATATCTCAGGGTTATTTCTGGATGGCGCACTCTCATGGTGGAACCTTCAGGTTCAGACCCTTGGTGCAGATGCTGCTTATGCACTGAGCTGGGACGAGCTCAAGGAAATGATGGAAAAGAAATACTGTTCTAGGACTGAAATCCAGAAGCTTGAGGTGGAGTTCTGGAATTTGAAAATGGACGGACCGAAGATTCCTGAATACGTCCAGCGATTTCATGACTTGTCTAGGGTCGTCCCCTACCTAGTCAAACCGGAATTCAAGAGGATAGAACGATTCATTTGGGGACTTGCACCCCAGATTAGTGGCATGGTTACTACCTCAAAACCCTCAACCATCACAGAGGCTATCGATATGAGTGTCACCCTTACTGAAGAGGCTCTACGTGCGGGAAAATTTTCGGAATCTGAGGATAACAAGAAAGAGACTCATGTGGAGTCGTCAAGCAACAAGAAGAGGAAGTCCTCAAACCTAAAGATGAGCACCCAACTCAACTATGGAAGCTCTAAAGCAAACAAAAGAAAGAAAGTGAATTCGCCACATGGCAGGAGCACTGATGGAGCCATTAATAGGGCAGGTGGTAATGTTTACTCGGGGACTAAGCCGAGGTGCAGAGAATGCACTTTTCACCATAAAGGTCGATGTCTGAAGCCTAGGTGTGGAAAGTGTGGAAAAGAAGGGCACAACAGGGACGCCTGTTGGGCGAAGGACCCAGATGGAAGAAATAAGAGAATACCCGGTTGCTACAAATGTGGTGAAGCAGGGCACTTTAGGAAAGATTGCCCAAAGAAGAAACAAGCAAGGAAGGGTTTTCACGATCGAAACTCGTGAACCACGCTAGGATCCAGATGCGGTTACGGGTACGTTCCCTATTAACCACCCTTATGCATCTATTTCTAATACTGGCATCAACCTTAACCTTGCATGCTTAGAACTTAAGAAACTTCTTGGCCTAGTCTCAAGTAAGATAGACGTCCCGTATTCTTTAGAAATGGGCATATAGAAGGATAGCTTAAACAGTCGAAGCGATTAAGGATCGTGATTAGGCACTCAGAGGGCCGTAACCTTCTGTTACCATTGACTCGTGAGGTCATAATAATCAGCATGGATCGGAAATCCAAGTATGCAGCTGAAGTCGTCAATACGAGAAAATCAGACGCATCCCTCGTGCGAATGATGAAACCCAACTTTACTGTAATAGGCGCAAGGATGCTAGACCCCATAAGGCGGCAGATCTACGACATCCTTCATTGGTCGAAGAGGCATAGAAATGCCTCTGAGTAGACTGCAGAACCTGGGAACATCCCCGCGATGGAAGAAGTTCTAGTAGCCTTTTCAAAAGACTTGCCAGAAATGCCCCTTCGCAGCGTCAAGAGAAGTTTAGGATAAACCACGTGCCAAGAGCAGCACCAGTGTCGAATAATGTCTTACCGACTAACTTCGTCCGTAAAGCATGAGCTCCAGACGTAACTGCAAGAGCTACCAGACAGAGGAAGTTAAGGACATGACGCCTTTAGTTAGGGATATGAGGAGAAAGTTGGCAGTTCCATTTTGCGTAAATTCCTGAGAATTGAGAATCAGAATCCTTTGCCAACGACTGGCAACATAAACAGACAAAATCATAAGATCCTAGTTGCCACCCAAGGATCAACTTGAGGACAGGATGTCCATGACTGTGTATACCAGAAGGAAGTGTCCCTGAAACGACCTTTAGGACTCGCTTTGGAAGTTACGAGTTCCTTGTCGTACCATTTGGCCTAACACATGCATCGACAATATTCATGGACCTCATGAAATCGAACGTGTAAGCCATACCTAGATAAGCCATATACTTATTGACTACATTCTCATATGGCCAATGACCAAGGAAGGTCGTGAGCAACAACTGCAATTTACCTTGCAACTCTTAGAGAAAGAACAGTTAAGCGCTATGATGACGAAAAACGGATTTCGAATTCGCGAAGTGAGAACTTTCAGATCCATGATGGATAAGAACGAGATTCATGCCAACCCTGCAACCAAGAGCTAAGGAGCTAGAGTTGCAATTATGTGACGCCTCTCGACAAAGTCTCGATTGTACGCTGATGCAACAAGACCACGACATTACATACGTGGCACATTGATTAAGGAATCATGAGAAGAACCCTTGAGATAGGTACAGTCATTGTGCGCAGCAAACTGGGCGTTATTACCTGAAAGAAAACGTTGCACGATCTTTACTGATTGCAAGGGATTGCAGCACACCGATGATCGTAAGAACTCGAATATGAACTGAGCTGTTGAACGATGCAGACTGTATGAACAAGATGCGTGCTTGTGTGATAAACTTTGATAAAAAGTTGGAACACTCACTTACCCTTAGTAGAGTCTTCCTACAACAGTATTTATCACGCCGCCGTCTAAACCGCTTTGTGTAAAGCTTTAGATGGAACGTAATGAGTCAATTCCCGTTGTGTTGAACGGAGACCGGGAATAATGGATCAACTGGCCGAGATGGTCCAGGAAAAATCTAGAGGCAAGGTCGTTCATATATGCGATTATATCAAGACAGCCCGCAGAACACAGAAAGATTACGCCGATGAGAGGCAGAAATCGTAAGAATTTGAGACAAGAAGCACGACTAAATTGAGAGCCGCGCCTAGAAAGGGCGTAGTGTGAATTCGAAAACGAAAAGATTGAATCCCCGGTGTAGGGATCAGAACCATTGTTCACAAGATGAAGCTTCCAGAAAAAGATCAGTAGTGATCGCGACACATTCATGTGTCTAGTCTTTAGAGGAGTCTGACGCAAGGAACAGTCATAGTTCCCACAAATAAGATTCACGTCAATGATATACTATACAACCTGTTGAGGTTTCGGACCAAGAGTCCACAAAATGCAGAAAAGACATGATTGATTTACTTGAGCATGATAAAATACATGACATGAGAACACAAAGACGTGTTTCAAATATAAGTGACCATATTGGTTTCACAACTCCCCTGCGACCGATGGCATCGCTTGAATTTCGGGACGAAATTCTTTTAACGGGGGGAGACTGTGACAACCGTCAACTAAATGAACAGTGATCTGTGCCTTAATGAACATACATGATCTAGTTTACAAGAGAAATAAGTTTCTGAATTCCATACAAGTGAATTCATGTACGTTTTATACTACAAAATATTGCTTTATGCAAAAACGAGAGCGTTGCGTCAAAAATATTAGTAAACTCACCGGTAAGACACACTGTGTCAACGGAACTGCAGAAAGCAGTCAGACAATAAAATTGGAGCCTAGGTATAGGTCCAATAACAAGAATACATTAAAGCCCAAGAGTACATACAAGGGTTTAATATATATGCTATATGAAAGCAAAAATAAGCACTAAAAAGCACCCGAAACACACTTTAAGAGCAGAACTAATTGCGACAAAACTGCGAAACGAACGTTGATGGCCGCCCGGATAATATTTAATCCCACAAATATTCTGTTATGATTAAAATTTTATTTTAATCAGGTTCGTGTTGAAAAATAAATTAAAACGCTTAAAAACGTTATTTTTTCAAGTTTAAGCACGTATCGTATGTTCCTACGCGACACAGTGCTTACACTGCAAAACGCAGACAACGCAGAAAACCTAGGAATATTCCAGGAATATGCTAGGAATATGCTAAGAATATTCCAGGAATATGCTAGGAATATGCTAAGAATATTCCAGAAATATGCTAGGAATATTCCAAAGAATATGCTAGGAATATTCCGAAGAATATGCTAGGAATATGCTAGGAATATTCCAAGAATATGCCAGGAATATGCTAGGAATATTCCAGGAATATGCCAGGAATATGCTAGGAATATTCCCGGAATATGCCAGGAATATGCCATATGGAATGTCTATAAATACCTTGAGATGGCACACTAAACAATTCACCACCCAACACCACAAAACTACTCTCTCCTCTCCCTCAAAAACTTTCGGCCGAACACCCCTTGATCATCCATCATATTTTTCGATTTTGTTGTTCACATTCCAACATCATACAAGTGTCAAGTGTCACGCATAAGAAGGCTTGGTGCACTCGGAGCTCGAAGGACCTCTTTCTCTAGCTTTTATCCACCACATTCGCGTCTAGATACTTCCCTAGCCTCGAGCTAGTGGTATGTTGCTTAAAACACATTCTTGAGCTATTTTGAAGTGGTTAATGTGATGTGTAATGATTAAAACTCGAAATCTTACAAAATGGTGCATTAAAGTCTACTAAAAACATGAAAAATGATGGTTAAAAGCTCACTAGTTGTGTAAATGTTGTAGTAATTGAAATTTGTGATTATTTAGGCCCGATCTACGTTGTGGTAGCTCGGATCATCATTTAACCCTGTTTGGTTAAGATCATGGATCTTGACATAAGCTTGTTTGAAATGGTGCAAGGGTTAAAAGGTGAAACTCTACCACACAAGAAACATGAACTTGTGTAAAAGTATTTTTACTTATGAAATAGTGTCTGAAACTAGCCGATCTATGTGTCCACAAGTGGTATTTTCAAAAGACCAAGCGTCAAAAGAAATCACATGTTCTAATCCGGATCTTACACAAACAAAAGTGATTTTTTGTGATCAAACAAGTGTGCGAACACTAGTGTAACAAAAGTTTTAACAAAGAAATAATTTTCGTAAAAACCGACTAGAAGTTGTGGAACTTCATATTCTTTAAAAATAAAGTTTTTTTTTTTTAAGAAATTAAACTTATTTTTAAAGATAACAAGACTTACTAAATGTGCTAGTAAATTACTACACATTTTTGTAAATATGCAAGTTCATGAAATGGGGAAAATTAGTGATTGTTGTTGATGATTATTGTTGATAATTGTTGTTGATGATTATTGTTGATAATTGTTGTTGATGATTATTGTTGATAATTGTTGTTGATGATTGTTGACGATTTAAAAGAAAATAAACACATGTTTTGAAAACATGGGAAACCTCTATTTTTAGGGGAAACTCTGTCAAAATTTTTATAAATTTTGACACTTAGAAAAATATAAGTTTTTGAAGAACTTATTCCCTAAAAATGTATTTAAAGGTATTACCAAGGTTTCCCTAATTTTTGGTGATAAGAAATGAGGATTTCTTCAAAAATAAAAGTGGATATAAATATGTATATTTTTGAGAGAAAAATATATATTATTTTATCACCAACTTTTGTGCTAAGTGAATATAGTATGTGTTATACGTGCTAGCGTATTGAGACGTAAAGATACACTAAATACTCATGAGGAGTATAAACATGAAAATACACATACAACATGCTTAGACACATACAAGAGGATATATTTATGAAAATATATTACTTGGACAAAATACATAATTCGGGTGCAAAATACAAGATACGTATATTTATTTTTGAGAAAATGATATAAGACAAATAGTTAAAAATATAAATATTTTTAACACAAGAACACAAATACAAAAGATAGTGACTTGCACTTGTGCGATACAAGTCTAGTGACTAACGTTAATAAAACGCGTTTAGGTCACGACGCTAGATAAGCAACTCCGGTGAAGTTTACGACGCAGGAACGCAAAGTTGTGAGTTCATGCTCCCCCTTTTCTTTAACTGTTTTTGGTTTTATAACTCTCGGGGGTGAAATACATGTTACAAATATTATAATTTTTTTTACAAGTAGTAAAAATACAAGAAGCACTCTTGGTGAGAACGAGTACCGAGTGCAATACGAATCGAGAATACAAAAATACGAGAAGCACACTTGGTGAGAACGAGAACCAAGTATGATGTGCTTTAAGAAATGCCTAGAAATTACTAGATCATGTGAGCATAGACTTAATACTAAAAATGCCATAAAGTCTTGGTGAAAACTAGTACCAAGCCATTAAAAACATTCAGTAATTAGGGACGAGGGTTAGATCTAACGGGTACGACCGAGCCCCACTCATGGTCCTTATGTGACCTCTTGAGTGCTTCGGTGTCCCAGTCGAGGTAAATCGACACAGTCGAGGTAAATCGACACAGTCGAGGTAAATCGACACAGTCGAGGGTAATCGACACAGTCAAGGGAAATTGACACAAGTCGAGGTTAATCGACACAGTCGAGGGTAATCGACATAGTTAAAGGAGCCAACACTAATGCTCCATAAGTCCTCACATGCCTTAAAGGAGCCAACACTAATGCTCCATATGTCCTCACATGCCGAAATGTCTTTGTACAAACATTCAATTAGTACGTGGTGTACACAAGAAAACTTGATTTTTGCAAGAATACTTTATTTATACAAGATACATACCATGTTTTCATACTCGGTATGCAAAACGCATGAACTCGCTCAACTTTATGTTGATGTTTTCCAAAATTACATGTATTTCAGGTGACAGGATGGATCTTGGGCGCAAGTGTTGTAACTAGAAGTAGACTACAAGTTTAGATGTCATCCACTTTTGTTGAATTGTAACCTAGATGAAGGTTGTGTTTTAAAACTTAAATGACAAGTGTTTGTGATCCTCAAAATTTTCCGAATGGATGAACATCGTTTTAAATCATGTAGTTGTTTATTATGATCGAATGCAATGATAACAAGCTAGTCACACATCATACGCTTCCGCAAAAGACAGGGTGTGACATTATTGACGTCCAGTTAACAAAGGCATCGGTTTTGGATAAGGTAATAGATAAAATGTTGTGGATGGTGATTGGTCTAGGAACAAGGCTGAAAGGTATCAAAGTAATCCTTGCTGTATTTTTGGTGAAAGTCCTTGGCGACAAGCCGAGCCTTGTCTTTTCCAATTAATCCGTCGATCTATCGTTTGATTCGAAATACCCATTTACACCCGATTGGCCTATGTGAGGATTGGGCAATGAGTTCCCAAGTACCAGTTTGGATTAGCGTTGAACTCATCATCCATGGATTTGCGCCATTTTAGGTATGTGAGTGTTTGAGTGTTAATTGGGTTTCGTTGAAGGTTAAATGTTTTGTGTGGCGTATGCCATAAAAGCGGTGTTTAGGAATGTATTACATAGAGTTGCGATAGTTCCTTCTATCAAGTGCCCTTTTTGTGACAACATTGGTTCTACTATTAGGCGATGGGGTGTTGAAACGGGGAGGAGAACAGAGAGATGAGGTGGCAGGGTATCCCCTTGGGGAATTTCCCCTAATCACACCGAGCTCCAAAATTCGACTGTTGGCCCATTTGACCGTTGAACGGTCATTAGATTTAAAAAAATAAATTCTTTTTTTAAAAATCAGTTTAAACCCTTTTCTCGATTTAAAATTCACACCCACTTCCAATCCTTTAACCATTCTCCTAAAACCATCTTAAAGTTTTACAAAAAATATCATGGATCTGAGCAGACCAAACCTGTCACCACTCTTTCCAAACACACCCGCTACTCCCTTGACCTAACCCCTTTCGTATACCCCACGACACTGATGGATGCATTTTCGTTTGGCGGTTTAGTCAAACACCGAACACGTGGCAATTGCAATACCAACAAAAACACCTTGCTATGCAAATGCAATCACAACCAACCCAAATGCCATCGGTCCAACCATTGTATCAAACCGGACCCGCACACGATTACGTTTCTTTAGGTGTAGACGATTACATTTCTTTAGGCGTAGACGATGAAGGTTGTTTGTTTGAGCTCTTAATGAACTCTTAATGGGACCAAACCTTGGATTCTGTCAGAGGTACTTCATTCAGACCGTTTGTTTCGCGAGCAGATGTCTGAATCGGTCAGACATTTTCCTCTGAATGAGTAAGCATTATACTGAGTTTAAATGATTCAACACTTAATGGTTCTGATCTCTTACTCTAACAGGTTTAGCAATTACCCATTCAGAAGTTGTCAAACAGCCCCTTAAAGTGGTCTAGTGTACTTATCTCCACTCAATATATTGGACCTTCTCCCCTTCATGGCAAGCACTTCAAATCCTAAATGTTGCACCGAGTTTAGGCTTGCCCTTATCTACGTGTTTATCTAGTCGATTTGGCTTGCCCTATGGAGACGACAGAGGACGTCAAACTTACAATTTGTTTAATTAGATTAAGAATAGGTCTAAAATTAGTAGCTTGAATTGATTAGAGTACCGAAGGCATTCTCGCTTTCCTTTTCTTATCATATTTTGTAGTGAGTTTGCTAGCATCTTGCTAGTGTTTTCTAGTTTTTATAATGCCTAATAAAATAATGATAACACACATGTATATAAATCACACCTCTATATACATAGAACATGTTTTAAATTAATATATAAAAAATATCTATTAAATTATTGTTGGTACCTCTTTCTTGCTTTCTTTCTTTTCAATGGGTTACTTTAAGAGCAGAGTTTGAAAGAGAAAGATTGCAGCAGAAACTATGAAAAAGAATTACTAAAAGCCCCTCTGCGCGCACCCACACGCACCAAGATGAGTCAATGTCCATGTTCATGCCGGTGTCACCTGAGATAAAGATTCTTTGCTAATTTTGTTCTCCTTTAACCCTTTCGTTTTCAATTTCTTTTCACAAATAAGAAAAAAGGAAAGTGCATATAACAAGATCAGCTGCACAACCAGTCATTCATATATATAATAATGGAATCTGCAAATTTTCATCTCCATCAACAAGAAGATCATCATCAACTTCATGTGGATTCTTCTTCTTTTTCTTGGTCCCAAAATCCCATCTTGTAACCCCTCTTTCTCTCTCTCAGTTTGCTTTTTCAAACTTTTTTCCAGCTTAGGTTTTGACATGATGCTTTTTCTTGAGATTCATAATTATATATGTACTAAAAGCATCACATACAAGTCATATATACGCTTGAATTTATCCATAAGCCTCTTTATTTATGGACTAAATTATTTCTTTCTTTGATCATTAACTTATCATTATGTTTCTTCATATCATCCTTAATGTTTTCTAGCTAGGGTTTTGCTTTAGTAACATGTTACAACTGATTTTTTAACGATGCAGGAACGGACCGAATAACAACATAAGTTCCATCATTCAAGACTTCAAATTTCCTTTCAACGGTATGGGGTATCCGATAGAGAACTTCATGACTCAAGATTTGCAAAGTCTTGCAAGAATTAAAGATGAATTTTCTGTTGTGGAATCATACCCAAAGTTCCTAGAGCTTTTAAACTGCAACCCAACATCTTGCATCCAAGATTTACACTTGAACCCTTACTCTACTACCTACTTGAAGAATGAAGATGATCATCAACAAATTAGCTACTCAAATAATAATCAGGATCTCTTGCTTACAAATTATTCTAATGGATGTCAAATCAAAGGTGGCCAGCTTATAAATGATCAAAACTGTTCTAGTGGAACTTTTAGCCAAATTTTCCCATCTATAAGTGTTTCTAGTTTGAATCAATCCACCACCACCTCATCATCCTCATCTTCAACATCATCTTCAGCAATATCTCCAAGCTCTTTTGATATGAACTGCTTACCAGCTTTGGACCCCTTTGGCTCTCCAAGATTTGATGGGAAATTTAGTCATCATTCGTCGCTCAGCACGCAAAATCTTCGTGGCGTATCTTATGGTTTTGATCGTATGCCGAATCACAGGCCAACAGTTTACCCTAGTAAGGTGATTTTCATTATAGTCTCTCTCTCTCTCTCTCTCTCTCTCTCTCTCTCTCTCTCTTGAAAATGAATTATTGGGTTTCATTTTTTTTCTCATTTTCTCCATTTAAAAATGAGACTTACAGCTTTATGCATCATGACAATCATGTTTAATTTGATAGACAAGAAATGATCCGTTCTTTAATTATTACCTTTTGACAAGGTTAATGATATATTGATATATCATGATGATCATATAATACAATTAAAGTTCATGAAAAACTAAACTTTATATCTGTTTCCAACTTATTAAAGATATCATCAGTCTCCACCACTAGAAGCACAAAGCGGCCAGCTAGCAAATATGTCGATGCAAAGGAGACTAAATCTGTTGCACCAAAGAAATCGAAATCGGAACCACGCTCTTCTTCTACACCCTTTCAGGTTTAATTATCTAAGCATTTTTAATCATCTCTTTTTTTTTAACTTTTGAATCATTTGTTAATTGAATATATTGAATCAGGTCCGCAAGGAGAAACTAGGGGACAGAATTGCAGCTATTCAGCAGCTGGTGGCACCTTTTGGCAAGGTAATGTGTATTTTCTCATCTTTTTTCCCTAAAACAACTAAAAAAAATAAGAGAAAATATAGAAAAAAAAGGTATACTTTCTTTCTTTCTTTCACTAGAGAAAAAAGTTACTATTTTGTTTTAGATTTCAAAATAATCTTGACCATTGAATTAGTGATCTTCATAAAATATCGTAACCTTCAAGAATGATAGCAAGGTTCTTTCCTCTAAATATAAATTGCCCCATTTGTCCCCATAAGAATCCAAACTTTTAGTATAAGTAGATCTTGTCACTGCTATTTAATATTTTTCTTTGTTTCTAGTTTTCTCAGAAATATTTTAGTTTCATTTTACCCATACTGGACATTAGTGGTATGACATATAAAAAAAATTAAAATCTGTAAATTATCAATAACTAACTAGGGTTAGGTCTTGGATTAATGTTTGCAGACTGATACAGCTTCGGTACTACTGGAGGCTATTGGATATATCAAATTTCTACAAACCCAAGTCGAGGTGCATATACATTCTGTTCATCTATCAAAACATTCTTCTTGGGTTACGTTTTTTATGACTTCCCCCATACATTGAGAAAATATAAATTTTATAATACTGAGAAAAAACTTAAAATCCTTTCATTGTATATTATTATTATTATTATTATTATTATTATTATTATTATTATTGTTATTATTATTATTATTATTATTATTATTATTATTATTATTATTATTATTATTATTATTTAGAAATCACAATAACAAAAACAAAATACACGGTAGTGATATTTAAAATCCTTGGCTCATTTTTACCAAATTTAAGGTTTCCAAATGCAAAAGGGATTGCTTTTAGCAAATTTAATGCAAACATTTTGTCTTTGGTAGGTGCATGTAGTACCTTTCATTTTTCAAAACACACTCTAATTTCGTTCTTAATCTTAAAAGTGAAAATCAATAATACTCAAATGCTGTAAAAAAATTTCAATTATGCAACATTTAAAAAAATGTTTAGATGTATAGGTTTTTAAAAAATAATTTTAGAAAACAAGTGATTGAATATACATGTTGTCTAACTTTTCCACACATATACAAGACTTTGATAAAAGTAACATTAGGTGTAAAATAATGGAAATGATTGCATCAAATAGTGACAATAAATAACATGCGTGTTGCCAAATTTATTTTCTAAAAATATAGGATACAAGAAGTCCTAACCTAGGACATGCATCCATATTTAGGGAAACAAGATAATGACGTACTTGAGAATCTAAACGTGTGTCTGCTGTCCAATATTGATCATAGCTTCCCAGGCTACACGGGTAAACTATACATCTAAGTTGTACATTGATTTGACTTCAAAACACTGTTGATTTTGTAGACGTTAAGTGTGCCATACCTGAAGTCAACTAACGAGATTGGCGGAATATCACAAGGGGTAAGAACACTTCAAGTTTTTAATCCCAGTTAATTACAATTTACTATAATTACATATACCTATATATCATATATGTGTGCGCCGCGTACGGTTTGGTTTCTTTCAGGGGCAAGTGGATGATGGACATACAGGGGTTAAGAGAGATCTTCGAAGTCGAGGATTGTGTTTGGTGCCAGTGTCGTGCTTGTCGTACGTTACAGACGGGTGTGAAGGCATTTGGCCAGCACCTTGATCAACTTAACGTGCATGATGGCTCTAAAGAAATGATGAGTGGTTTGATGTAAATTTCACTGAAATGAAGCTAGGTTACAGTCATGTCTTGAAGGCCAAGGCTACAAACAAGTAACTTCAGGAGGCTTCCTTATTAAAGTCTATTTAGTCTCTTGAACAATTACTTAGCTTGATGGTATTTGATCTTAAGATACTAGGATTATATCTCCTTTTAATTTCCTTCCCATCTTCCCAACAGTTTAATTAGTCTTACTTTTTTTACAATGTAAAAGAGTGGAGCAAATTTGGTCATCTTGTAGAAAATGTTGTCAAGTATGGACCATATTTGATCCATTAGTGAGTTGATGTTATATTATTGTAATGATGGCTATACTTGAACTAGCCAATTAAGTAGAGTTGATGATCTTGGTTGATTTGGCTTCACTGTGATGGTATTTATAAGCTCTCTATTCTTATACGAAATCAAAAACAATTTATAATACTTAAGCTATAAAATTGATGTGTATGTGTTTAGCATTTGTGAATTGAGGTATATCTTTTTCTTAATTATCGTAATAGCTTAATGTAAAAGTAAATTTTAAGATATAACTTAAACTGATAATACAAACAAATTAAAAGTTAAAGGAGAATGAGTGTGTGTATATATATCACATAGGGGACGTAAAAGAAACATATTTACACACTATATGTTTGTTCCGTTCTTTGTCTGAATGTCTGATATGCATTTGTTTTCGGATTGTAGAAGGAATATATCTATATGAGTAAAAGTGTAACATTAATGTTGCTTTTGTTTATATGTATATATATGATTTGTAATGTATTTGTTTTGTATTTATTATTATAAGGGCGTGATAGAAACATATGTATACACTATAATATATAACACCCCAATATTTCAAAAAAATGTATTTTTAATTTAAAATCCAAATTGGATATGCAAAATGGATCATGATTTTAAAAGCCCAAAGGGAAACTAAAGGGAAACTAAAATGGCAAGACTCATACGGACATAATGGTAATATTTAATGCAAAACCCGATTAGTTGGGGGGGGGGGGGATAAGATCAGCCCCCTCATTTTAAAACTTTAACACCAAGTTTAGATGGAGAAAGTAAAAATCGAGTTGTGATAGCATCGTGAAATAGGAGGAAACTAGTATGAGATCAACACCTCATCACCTCCAAGTATCGTGGTGGTTGTGGAAGTTAGTTCTTCGAGGGTTCTAGCCATGTTCGAGGGTATCGCTAAATCAAGTAAGAATCACATAAAAGTTATTGTGTTTATGTTTGTTCATGATAAAAATGGTTAATATGAAGATTTTATTGAATTTCCAACGTTAAAGTAGGAATCTTGACAAGGAACAATATCAGATCTAAAAGCTACCAACTTTCGGGTTTTGGGTGAGAAGAATGTATGTTTTCATTTCGTTTGAACCTTTCACACGAAAAGTGAAAGATTGCACAAATTCTACTCAAACAAACAGTTCTAGTTTTCGTGCGATAAGCCTAGTTTTTACATGTAATGTTACACGAAATGTATGAAAGCAAAAGGTAGGTGTACGCTAATAGTTTAGCAAAATGTTGTTATGGTAAATGAAAACTCTGGCCATTTTTTCGCGTAAAAGTTTAAGGATGAGAAAAGGTGACATAGTTGCATATTTTAGAGTGATATGCATTCTACCCTATATAATGAAAACTATTAGCCCTTACACGCTTATGCTTGATGTTACACGTTTATCATTGATGTTATGTGAAGTCTAGCAATCATTGCTAACTTATTGATGTCTACCATCAGTTACTAAGTACTGATGGGTAGTGTGAGCGCAACGACATAGCATGAATGAAAGTCATATTTTGTATATGAAGTTTGTTTCACAATTAGATGTCTACATTAATGACTGCTTTTATGTGCATAATTGATGTGTAGTATGATTCAACACTACTTTTCAAGTGTTCTTACTCAAAATGATAACTCTATATGTTTAACCAGAATTACAACTCACTCGGTGCAGCTTGACCGTTCTTCGAATGCATCTTATGTTGAACAGCTATTGATACTTGAAAAGAAGTCACTCAGCATAGAATGAATGCTACCCTACCCTGAAGTCTGGTATCCTTTGGAACATAATTGACTTATTATGACTTTGATTGCTATGTTCAAACTTGGATGTCCGATATTTTGAATACTTGATGTTTCTGCTGTGATTGTATGGCATCTATCTTTTTTAGAACTATGATTTAATACTTGAAGTCAACTGTGAGGTCTCCAAGTTTGGGGCCTTACCTGTTACTACTTGTATGACACGTATACATTGCTTGTAGCTATACTAATGATTTTGTTACTTTTATTTAGAAATTTTTTTTGTTGGTGTTTTAACATGTTAGTTTCATTTTAGTTATAATCCTAGTTATTACATTTATTTTACAAGACCTAATTCCCACACAATCTGGTTGATGCTATATATAAAAAAAGATCTCACTTTCCACCCCATCTTCATTTATAGCATGTTGACACTTGTAATTTTTCTTATATGCTAATATGAACAGAGGGAAGCATCAAACCTAAAAATAGGGTATGTTGCACTTGTTTCATATGGATGTTAAGCATTCCTATAAGTTTAACCAACTTTATTTTTCATAAAAGTTAGCCACTTGTCGAAGTTATTTTTGATATCACATTATTTAGTTCTCTTAGTGTTTGTGCTTTGCACCCACAAGCACAAACTATAGCATATAAATGAAGTTCATACAATTCTTCTTTAACAACATGTATAACTTCCACACAAGCTTTTATATATCCTTAGAAACAAAAGGTTGTGCGGATGCTTGTCATGTTATGAGGGAAGCATTGTGTTCAATTCGTGTGTGTACTTATGGTTGTTTTGTTAGGCCTACGTTTGGAGGCTAAGTGCCTCGAATAATGTAATTACAATAGTGAATGCAATAAGAAGGAAATTTATTATGAGAAAGAGAAATGGCTAAACCCATATTGATCCTTAATGTGTTTGAAAAAGAATGCAACACCATATTTAACATTTTGCTATTTCATGTTAAGTAGATTCTCTATTCATCATAAACTCTCTTTGCATTTACTATACCTTATAAATAAAGGCCATTGGGAAAGCTACCGACCAAAATACCCCTACACCAAAAATAAAATATACACATCCGTGCTCAGCATTTACTATACCTTAAATACAATGGTCATTGGGAAAGCTACCGACCAAAATACCCCTACACCAAAAATAAAATATATACATCCGTGCTTAGCAATTGAAGGAGGAAATAGGAGGCGTGAAATGAAACGTTTTCATAACAACCAGTTAGTAAACATCTAAGTGATTATTTTACGATACCAAGTGTTTAAAGGTTACAAACCGAAAGTGTTTAGGTTAACATAACCAAAAGAAGACAACTTGCCCAAAAACACCAAACAAAAGACATTGTTTATAAAACCAAGGATTTAGCAAATATAACCCATGTGCGAATGGGAAATACAAAATAGAACCTTACAAAATGGTATCGTCTAAGATGCATACAAGAAACTCCAACGCCGTGAACTACCATTTACTTACTTGAAAAATAAGCTTAAAACATCAACATAAACATAATTTACGGGTTTGAAAGACACAAAGGAAACTTTTATCATTTGAAAAACTAGTATGCATAGTTCATGTGTCTTGCAAAACAATGATGTATGTGCCAACATAAGCTTGTAACCAAACCATAACACTAACATTTGCCTCGTTACATCATACATCCATGACGATGTCTAACACGTAGGACACAATTGCACTCCCCAATGGTCCCCACCGACTAAGAGCAGAGATTGCCAATCCCAATAAAACCACTCGACTGTTCCGCGGTCCCAACACACTAATGGTTACTATAAAAATACCAATATGAGGGTTTTCCGAGGTCAATATCAACCAACTTATGCACACATAGGGGGTGGTTGTTTTTTGTGAAAAGCTCTTCAAGACTTCTTATGTCAGCCCCACGCCGACCACGTGCAGACGTTTGAGTGTGCAGTGTGTTTGTTTTCTCGAAGACATTTCATTAAAAAAGGTCTGCGCTACCTCTTTTTGGTGCAGACATGGATCAAGGTCTTCTTACCTCTTCTCCATTCTTTTTTCCCCAGATGCAACAAACACATTGAAACCCTAGTTCCTTCTCTATCTTCCCCAACTCAGCCGCTACCCATCCTCCTCCTCTTCCTCCTCCTCTCCGTCGACCGACCTCCTCATCCTTCCTCTCCGCCGGCCACCCTTCTCCTCCTCCTCCACACCACCGTCCTCCTCTTTCCTCTCCGCCGGCCTCCCCTCCTCCTCCTTCCTCTTCGCCAGCCACCATCCTCCTCCTCCTAAGTCGCTGGTCATCCTCCTCGTTCCTGCTCCAATGTTACTGCTAACAGATATGTTTAAGATTTGTTTTGTTTTTTTTTTTGTTTAATGTTAGGAATTATTTGTGTTAATTAGGTTTATGTTTAAATCCTGAATTTTGATTATGTGAATAACTTGATTATTGGTGTTTAAATTCTGAATTTTGATTATGTTACTAAGTTGATTATAGGTGTTTAAATTCTGAATTTTGATTATGTTAATAAGTTAATTATAGTTTTTGTTTGTTTGATTATTGGAATATAGATGTTCATCTTGATAAATCCGTTTATTTATATTTCAGTTTATTTCAGTAGATTGCAGAAGTTAACAAACAAACAGTCTTTTTCTTGCAGACTGCAGAGGTTTGGTCCACCTCTTCTGCTACAGATGTCTGCAGATGTGGTCGGCAGACTGCAGATGTTTTACATCTGAATAAACAAACAGGACCATATTGTATATGATGGATTTCATGTCAAACTACCATACCCCATAACCAAGCATGTATTTTCCCCATTTAATAACCATGAAAACAATAAGGGGACTTGAAAACTCATCTAAGCTCCATGCACAATGCTAGCAAATATATGATTTCTGAAAACGAAACGACCTACAAGTGACCTAAACCATATAAGACACTAAGGCCTAAACACATGTCTACTCGACAAGTTGTTCACCAAACCGACTTAAACCGAATGAGATGTTAACGTTTTAAATAAAACGTTAAACTTTATGACCCGTAACACACAAATATATATAGTAACACATAACTTCACAAAACACCGGTATACCATCCCCTCAAGATTTAAATTGCTTAAGAGAAGGTCTTATTCCTACAAAATATTTTAAAAAAAATACATAGGTTTTAAAAGCGGCTGATAAAAAAGATATGGGAGTTAAATATAAACTTCCTAATGTAAAAATCTGTAATAACGGGGAATGTGTCCCCACTTCTTTTGTCCTTGTTAAAAACATTTCAAATGAAGCTATTTTAGGAACCCCTTTTTTAAACAAGATATTTCCTTTAAGAGAAGTTGACCACAAAGGATTTTCAGCAACTTATAAGGGGAAAAACCTTCATTTTAAGTTTATAACTCAACCTATTGAAAAAATGATAAATGAAATCTTAATACAGGCAAAGATAAATCAAATAAATTTTCTTAAAGAAGAACTCAATATACATACAATAGAAGATAATTTAAAAAACCCAAAACTCATATCAAAAACTGAATCAATAAAGAACCAATTTAATAATGAAATATGTAATGATCATCCAAATGCTTTTTGGAATAGAAAACAACATATAGTCTCCCTTCCTTATGAAAAGGATTTTCAGGAGAGTAATGTTCCAACTAAGGCAAGACCTTGTCAAATGAATTCTGAATATTTAGAATTATGCAAAAAGGAAATAGCCTCTCTTCAACAAAAGGGATTAATAAATCCTTCCAAGTCACCATGGTCATGTACTGCTTTTTATGTAAACAAACATTCGGAACAAGAAAGAGGTGTTCCAAGACTAGTTATAAATTATAAACCTTTAAACGGAGTTTTAAAGTGGATAAGAGATCCAATTCCAAACAAGAAAGACTTACTAGATAGGTTATATGACGCACTAATATTTTCAAAATTTGATTTAAAATCAGGATATTGGCAAATCCAGATAGATCAAAAGGATAGATATAAGACAGCTTTTAATGTTCCTTTCGGACAATATGAATGGAATGTTATGCCTTTCGGTCTCAAAAATGCCCCTTCAGAATTTCAAAAGATTATGAATGATATATTCATTCCTTTCTCAAACTTTATAATAGTTTATATAGATGATATTCTAGTATTTTCAAAAGATACTGAAACCCATTTTAAACATTTAAATTTATTTAAAGATATTATTATAAGGAATGGATTGGTCATTTCTAGTCCCAAAATGATGTTATTCCAAACAAATGTAAGATTTTTAGGACATATTATAGAGAAAGGAAAGATAATTCCTATTAATAGAAGTATCGAATTTGCTAATAGATTTCCAGACAAAATTATAGATAAAAATCAGCTTCAGAGATTTCTAGGGAGCCTAAATTATATAGCTCCTTATTATGAAAACTTGGCTAGAGATTCGTCTATATTATATGATAGATTAAAAAAGAGTCCCAAACCTTGGAATGAAAATCATACCAAAGCAGTTATTAAAATAAAACAAAAAAGTTTCTAATCGTCCACTATTGCAAATCCTAATTGGAAAAGATAGTTGAAACGGATGCCTCAGAAATAGGATATGGAGGCATATTAAAACAAATTTCTCCTCATAATAAACAAGAATATCTTGTAAGATTTCATTCAGGAAAATGGATAGAAAGCCAAAAGAACTACGCTGCTATAGCAAAAGAAATACTAGCTATTTTAAAATGCGTCTTAAAATTTCAAGATGATTTATACAATAAAAAATTTCTAATAAAAACAAATTGCCAAGCAGCTAAGTTTATGTTCAATAAGGACTTCAAACATGATGTATCTAAGCAAATGTTTGCTAGATAGCAATCCCAATTAGCCCCATTTGATTTCGCGATATCATATAAAAAGGGGAGTGATAATAGTCTTCCTGATTCACTACAAGAAATTTGGTTCTTTACCAACACAAAGTATATGTGGGAAAAAGTATATAATGCGTTGTTAGTTTTCTTTACCTACACATAAAATAAGTGTAATGATGTGTAGGCTCATGACTGTGGATATAGGTCATTATCCACACATACGTTATATGTAGGCAGATAGCAAGCTATACCTACACATATATGTGTGGCTAAAAGTCATTTATATGTGTGGTTAAAAGTACAACAATTTGTTTAGAAGACATCTGACGTGGCAGCTGACGTGGAATCCGACGTGGCAGCTGACATGGCACATGACATGGCATCCGACGTGGCATCCAACGTGGCATCCGACGTGGCAGTTGACGTGGCATCTGACATGGCAGTTGACGTGGCATGAATATATGTGTGGGTAAAAGTAATCTTATGTGTAGGTAAAAATAATATTATGTGTAGGTAAATGTTGAAGATGTGTAGGTATTGATTTTAATTTGTGTTGAAAAAAACGTTGATGTGTTGGTAAATATATTTTAAAGTGTAGACATTAACCACACTATATGTAGATAAAAATGTTCAATATGTACAAACAAATACCAAAGCATTATGGAAACAAATTAAGATTCTTAATTAAACTAATAAACATTAATCTTACAAACAACCAAATAAAAGTACTAGTTATAGAAATTTAAATACTAAAACAAACAAAACAAAACTAGAAGAGAGGTTAAAACATAGTCAGGGTATAACTTATGTCATTATACCATTAATATGTCCGTCCACCGAACGGGTACAGAACTAGAAAAGCAAGGTTGTTAGCAATTCCAACTAAATACTAGATTTTATCATCTAAAGGATGACTTCCGCCCTTCAATTGAATCTTCTTAACATCATATTGTCTTCCATCCAACTTATTCTTGCATAAAACGACATCTCCAAGTCCACCATTGCCTGCAAAAGGAATCAAAACAGAGTAATGCTTTTATATGGTATATGGTGTTAATAAATGGCCAAATACTTTCTAATAAACTATTAGTCAAGTCAAAGTACATAACTATACAAAATAACACTCCAAAACTTACCCTTGAAACTCCTTTTGGAACCAGTTCATTGATGCCCTTCATCGCTGCGGCTGCGTTCGCTTTAAGCACAAAATGAACAGGTTATTCAAAATGAGTGTAACATTTTATAATAAAAGGAAATTACCTTTTGCTTAAATGACTCAAAATCAGGTTTTTCATGTTCTTTCCGATGGCTATCGGCATAAAACTACATGATAATAATGTAATCAGACCTGACCAACATGACGGGTTATTTGACTTGCCAAGATACATGTAAGCTAACATCCCTCAAGCTGCCTTTAATCCAGCAACTTCTCTTTCCTTTGTCCAAACATCCACCTGAACCATTAAATATCATTCATGAGCACAAAAAAATAATAAAAAATAAAAAGTAAAGTTATCGAGGTAATTCAGTCTAGTCCTATTGCTGCCGTCAAACGCTATGGCCATCGTTGGTCTTAGCAGTCAAGAATATCCAAAAGAGGCATAACCGCTTCACATATACCATCGTCAAATTCTAGATAATGTAATCATGTTTAACACACCAATTAAAAATGGACGAAAAATAGAACAAGCAACATCTGAAACAGATTTAAAGAAAAAAAAGGTGGTTTTTTAATTTAAGTGACTTTTACTCAGATATCACAAAAAGGTAACATTTTTCCTCATAAAAAGTAACTTACCATGCATCCGATAAGGCGATACAGTAGATATTGCAAAGAAGGAAGTTGTTCCAATAGTTAGTTCCTCACTTTCTTTTCTTGATCCTTTGCTCTACTATAACCCTGCAATTATAAGCAACTTTGACCTCATAAGAATTTTCATATAATCAATCATTTTATTAACAGGTCGTGCAAAGATAAACCATTGGATGTGTACATGTGTAAATACAGTAAAAAGAGTCGAGGCAGTTCTACAGTAACAAAGATTAGGAAAAATATATTCACAAAAATGGCACTTTTACCCTAGAGTAACAGGCATATTTAAAAGATTCAATAAATAGTCATTTTAAATAAAACAACAATTATGAACCTTTTTTCACAATCATAATTTCACATATGAGTCACTGAATTTGTATGATGTATTTATATAAAATTAGGTTTAATATAAATTAATTTACATATTGGCCTCTAAGGTTTAGCACTGAGGTGTAATTACAGGGCTTTGTATATACGCTATCAAGTTCGATATAACCATATCCCTGCTCCATTTCAGCGATGAATGCTCAAAAGAACTCCCCTCACATTCGTTTTGAAACGTGTTAATTTATCGTGCTATTTGAAGTTAAAACTGAACTAAAAATATATATAATGCTGTTATATGTTCGATTTATTTAAAGTTAGTAATAGAATCAAAGGATGTTTATTTAGTTTAAAGCGGTTTGAATCTAAAGTGTCCAAAAATACATACGAAACTTTAATCATCTAGATGCTAAATCAACTGAATCGATTTCAAAATTTGACATTATTTATTCACAAAAATTTTAGGAAACAAGAAGTTTTATTCATAGTAACAACTCTAAAAAAACATTCAAAATCTGATTTTGAGTTTTTGTTAGAAATTTTCAAATAGTTCAAAAGAACCAGATCAGTTTCAATGCAGACAAACTTTAGAAAATCACTGAACCCCAATCCCAAATTAACCAGATCGTAACAAAACTCAACCTAATCAAGTGATAAATATGAGGTAGAACTAACACTGCAAAATAAAAGACTAAAAAGTGAACATGAAACCAGTATTAGCAGATAATGTTCAGATGAGTTACAAGTTTACAACCAACTACATGTTAAAAATACCTTGAATAGAAGGAAAGCATGGCAGAACTTCCTTACGGGAGTTGCCAAAATCTTCACCGGAGCTTGGTTGGAAGGTCCATCCTCCTCTCCTTTGATGGCTGTAGAATCTTAACACAATCACCACCGGAACTCGTAACCATCTCCATTTTTTGACGGAACCCAAAATTTAGACAACCTGACTGTGTCGCCGTTGGTTGATGTATTTGTCCCCGTTGTTGAGAGCTTGAATTAGAAACCGAATGTTGGAATTGAGCCACGCAAGGCAAAGACATAGCAGATCCAGATCCAAAATCGGAGAGAGAATGAAAAGCGAAGGGAGCTGTGGATTTGAAATTTGAAATGAGATTGGGGATTGTACAAAAGTAGGGATTATAGGACAGCTTTCAGGGGATCATGATCCGTGTGAAGTAATGGACGGTTGGATGATGATCCGTGTGAAGTGATTGACGGTAGGATCAGGATCCTTGTGTTTTTGTTTGAATTAATAAGGGTATTATTGGGAAGTAAGGTTACCAATATGTTTGTTGTGTTTAAAAGACTTTTAAAGGTGTTTTAAGGGAATGCCAAATTACATTAAGTAGTCCTTGGGATACGCTTATTATATATAGTATATATATATATATTAAGGAGGGGATATACGTAATATATATAGGTTAGGGCAATGTTCTAAAATCCGGTTTTTTAATCATACAGGATTAGACACAAAAATGGTTTAACCGGTTGAACCGGGTTGTGTCGGGCGGTTCAACCGGGTTGACTAGTTAATTGTATTATTTAATAAATTACAACATTAACTTATAAAATAATCCAAAATTGGATTAAAATGGAAATCTGGAACGAACGATGGGGTGATGGAAGTCTGGAACAAGTCAGGAATTATGTAGTGATGAAGCAAATTTTGGAGTTTGATAGATGGAGATAAAATACTAAAAGTTGTTAGGTTAAAGCTAAAAGTAAACATGGAGATAGGATGATAAAAAGTAAAATCCTAACCCAAAAACAGACTTAAGTCGGTACCGGTATAACAGTTCAAACTGGTATATCGGATTTTACCGGCGGTACAAAGTCTATGTCGTTTCTTCTAAGTAATCGTGTTTGAATCGGACGAGTTTCGGTTCGAAACGGTACTGAACTCACACGCGTCGAATCCGTAACTAGTCGGAGATGTATAATATTTTTATTATTTAGTCGAAGTCGTCCGTAACGCATGTAGGTCCGTAACGAGGGTCGAAACGTAACTAGTCGTGAATATATAATATTTTTATTATTTAGTCGATGTCGACCGTAACGAGCGTAGGTCCGTAACGCGCGTCGAATCCGTAAGAGCCGTAATTATATAATATTTTCATTTTATCGTTCGAGTCGTCCGTAACGATCGTGTGTCCGTAACGAGCGTCGAAACGTAACTAGTCGTAAATATATAATATTTTTATTATTTAGTCGAGGTCGTTCGTAACGAGCGTAGGTCCGTAATGCGCGTCGAATCCGTAAGAGCCGTAATTATATAATATTTTCATTTTACCGTTCGAGTCGTCCGTAACGAACGTATGTCCGTAACGAGCGTTGAAACGTAACTAGTCGTAAATATATAATATTTTTATTATTTAGTCGAGGTCATCCGTAGCGAGCGTAGGTCCGTAACGCGCGTCGAATCCGTATCTAGTCGTATATATATAATATTTTTATTATTTAGTCGAAGTCGTCCGTAACTAGCCGTAACTATATAATATTTATATTTTTTAGTCGAAGTCGTTCGTAACGCGCGTAGGTCCGTAACGCGCGTCGAATCCGTAACGAGCGTCGAAACTAGTCGTAAATATAGAAATCTTATTTTTTTAGTCTTTGAGCCAAAGTGTGGTCAACCAGAACCGTACAAAAATACTTTTCGACCCATTAGCAAACCCGCTTGACCCGCCAATTTTGCAACCATTCTATTGCCCTTTGGCTGCAAATATCGATTACATTGTAATGCAATATTGGTTGGACTTTCGCTGCAATATTACACGCGATTTTAATGCACTTTGGCTGCAATATTGGTGCGTTATTGCTGCACTTTGGCTGCAATATTGGCTGTGTTATTGGCTGCATTATCGTTGCACTTTGGCTGCAATATTGGAACAACATAAACGGGTGGATATTGTTTTGGGGTTAAGGCTGATCCTTATTGATAAAAGGTTGCTGTTGTGTTTGTTGTTTTTTTTGTTTGATTGATTTCGTTTGATAATAAAACGTAAAATGGTAATTTTAATTTTAATTAAACTAGGTTTATAACCCTGCGCGCGTTGCGGCACGCTAAGGCGACTCCGATGAAGGTTTGCATGTTTCAAGTGAGACCTCCAACTCGATAGTTTCACAAACCAGCATAAAAAATGATTACTTTTATACATTTTTCTAAAGACTTTTGGAACAATTCAAGATAACACAAAATATTTTCTAGCATCTATATGTAAAATCATGTACAACATAAACATCACTGTAAAAACATACCCCAAATAATATAAATATATATGGTCATATTTATTGTCCATTCAGCACAATTATGAATTATTGACTTAAATAAGAACAAACTATAAATTACCTGATACATACTTGAACAAAAAAAAACTCAAAACTACAAATGAACTTCATCAACATACACCAAGCACCCACTTTAGTGCTTGATGTCCACCTCATCTGGTACCCAAACAAATGTCCGGTAATACAACATACACATTGGTAGTTACAAAGTAATGACACACCATCCGACAGACAAAACATTACTAAAGAACATTGTAATAATTATTGAGAAAACATCTCAGCAATTCGGTTGCAACTTGATGCGCTAAATAACTCATGTATATACAAGCATCCATCAGCAGTTGTTTATATGATCTTGTTGACTTCCATTTGACTTGAAAAATATCTTAATTGGCTTTTGTCGGTTGTGAAACCTTGCTATTTGAGCTCCCAACACCTTTCCCTGTCCATATGTTTTGGCCCATTAACTTAAGAGCGAGTCGAATCGGATTATGTTTTATTTATAACGGATCAAATAGAAGAAGCTTAAGAGACAAGTCAAATGGGTTGAGCGTAAAATAAAGGTACTGAAACAAATACAATCATATCGAATAGATCTGACCATTTCTATTTCAGCATCTGATTGGCTTGTGCCTATTGGTCAAATAATTTCATCAAGTCCAACTTGTGAATAACTGAACATTACATCTTTTTTAATAAGATTAATTGTGTGCTCGTGTAGCTACAATGAAACAAAATAACAATATAACACGATGGTAAACCAGGTGGTATGCCATCTTTTGAAGTAGTATTTAATGCATAATTGGTTGTAACAAGCACGGTAGCATGTTTGGCTAGTTTATACATTCTCAATAAACATAAAGTATATTGTACACCTACCAATAGACTATAAGAAGACAAGTTCAACTCATTTACTTACAAGTGAGTCAGTTTGCGTTATGTTTTATTTCTTAACAGTAAAATAGGTAAATAATGTAATCACACTTGACACACTAACCAGGTCCAATCCCATTTGACCCATAAAAAAAGTTTGCCTATTTTGACCCAATACCCAACCCACTAGAGGTGCAAACGAGCCGAGCCTTATCGAGCCCGAGCCGAGCTTGAGTCTAAAATAAAGCTCGTTTATTTATCGAGCTCGAGCTTGAGCCTGGCATGTGAAGCTCGTCAATCAATCCTTATCAAGCCCTAGTCGAGCCTGAGCCTAAAATAAAGCTCATTTATTTATCGAGCTCGAGCATGGCATGTGAAGCTCGTCATTCAGGCTCGTCGAACCTTAGTGTAATATTAGTTTTTATTAATATTTAATAACATTTACCCCGTATTTCAAGTTGTGTAGTAAACGAGCCGAACCGAGCTTATTTAAACTTGTTTACGAGCTGAGCCCAAATCATAAATAAGCTTTTTATAAAACGAGCCCGGGCTCGAGCTTCACTTATCGAGCTCGGGAGCCTAAACGAGTCTTTTATTTATATTACTTTTACATAATATATTTGTTAATAGATAATAAACGAGCCAAGCCCGAGCTTGAGAAACTACCAACAAGCCGAGCTCGAGCTCTCTTATATAAATCTACCACTAAGCACCGTTTTTTGGCATGATGGTGGGAAGTACATAAGAGATGTGTGAAATGTATTCACCGTCATCAGATATAACCCTTGTATTACTGCAACACACACACATACAGAGAGAGAGAGAGAGAGAGAGAGATGAACTAACCGTTACTGGGAAGTGATAGCCGTTTCTTTCCCTGATTACCCACACTTGTGGACCTCTCTTTGGGATTGCTATGAGATCTTGACTGAACCGAATCCTTTACTGGTTATGACTTGGGCTTTGACTTGATAGACAACAAAGCAGGAACTTCTTGAATGGTAGTTGACTTGATAGGAGTAGAATCAAAGCCGTCAGATTGAGATTGGGCCACTTTCTCATTTGTTAAATCGGAATGAAGATTTGAAGCAATGACTTTCTTGCCAGTAGATTTTAACTGATTCTTGATGCCATGTTCTTGCTCTTCTTTGGCATACCTATTGTTTTCTTGAATACGGTAGCAATGACTTTCTTGCCAGTAGAATTTATTCAATAGATCCAACAATATCACACCATCCTTGCTGTCAAAATATCAGCGAGGGGTAAAAACGTAAATTAATATAAAGAAGAAAATGGGTGCTATTAGTACAATAAACATGTGATTCACTGACTCTCCTAGACCTCTTTGCTATCATGTGATTGGAAAGACATGTATTCTATAAGCCATCCCAAAGCAACAAAAAAATGATAGGCATGATGATCACCACTGCACTTCATTGCGACATTATCAATTATGAAACACAAAATTGCAAGTGAACAACTTATTAACACAAATATCTGTAAACATTATAAAAAGGAATTTTAATACTACAAGATCATTCAAGATAACACCTTTATTAACAAAACCAAATACATTAATTACCAGAATAGGCTTCTTGTATTGCCTGAAACTTATTCTTTGCTTCTTCCACATGTTTAAGTTTCCTAATGCAGAACAACAATCTGGGTTCCATCTCTAATTACCAAACGATAAAAAAAAACTTTTAAATATGGTATCAAACTCTAAAACAAACAACTCACTTTAGATCAATATTGGTTACCAGTGAAAGCTTCTTGTAAGCATTCTTGAGCTCTGCATCAGTGCAACCCTTTTTCCAACCACAATCAATGGTAAGCATCAAGCGCACCTACAATCGGAGTGAAGAACACTGAAATTGGAACCCTAATTGCTGAAATCCAGAAGTAAGACCCAAAAGATCGATGCTGTTAGATGAGTATATATACCAAACTAATTCAAAAATGAAGCACAAATCCTAATACCTAAACGGAAAAATCAAATGTTATGAAGAACGCTGACGGACGGTCACCGGAGGCATTTCCGTTATTCCCAAACTCCCGCTGGCAACTCCTCCGTTTCCTTCATCCTCTCCACCCTCCACCGCCTCCGGCTGTCCATATTCCGGGTTACGCTACGCACACCACCGGCTTCCTTTGTTCTGGTTTTTAGGGTGGGTTATTGGATTTTATCACCAAAGGCCGTTGCCACCCGTAACTAACACTTTGACACCCGGCACCCCCAACTTGACTTTTTGTTTGCAATGGCACCACCCAGTTAAATCTCCACTAGCTGAGTTTGTTTTTTTTTTCTGACGTGGCACAAGTTTGCTGAGTTGGAGATGATTACGTGGAAATGATGTGTATGTAAACCTCATCTCCTTCTTTATAACACAGACAACTCCAAAACACACACACCATCATCACCATTCTCTTTAATGGCGATCCTGCAAACCCACCGCACCTACGAGCTTCGTCTTCTCCATTGCACCCTTCCTCCCAATCAAACCCCACCTCTTTCCACACCCCTTCAAACCTCAATCCAAACCCTCCTCCAATCAATCGAATCAGGCCAATACACCAAAACCCTAACCCCCAATTCCGCCCCATTCCTCTTCAATCTCCCTGAAAAAACTAAAAAGAGAATTATAACTATGTACATCAAGTAAAACAGCAGGAATTAAAGAAACAGAGCATGAAATCAGCAACTTTGTGATCAAAATCAACATAAATTAATCAAACAAAAAAGTAAAATTAGGGATACAGCAGGAATTAAAGATGAAGACCTTAATTGAAGCGCAGATGCAAGATTTTCATCGGTAGATGAAGCGATCGAGATGGGTATGTTGTAGAACTTCAGATTGAATCATCTCTTACGATAGCAGTTGAGAATGTTCAAAGATGGGTGTTTGTGATTTGTGAGTGAGATGTAACAGATTTATAGTCTTGTTATAAACATGGGTTTTATGATTTTTGAGTGAGATTTCATTAATTGCTTGAGCTGGTTGGGTTTGACCGATGATCACTTGCAGAGAAGAAAGAGAATGATGATGATGGTGTGCGTGTTTTGTGTGTGTTTTGTGTGAGGGAGATGAATAGAGATACAGTGACACGTAATCGCCATGTAATCCTGTTCATGTAAGCTTGGTTGTGCCACGTGGGACAAAAGACAAACTCAGTTAGTGGAGATTTAACTGGGTGGTGCCATTACAAACAAAAAGTCAAGTTGGGGGTGCTAGGTGCCAAAAGTGTTAGTTGCGGGTGGCAACGGTCAAAGACCGATAGTTAAGGGTGATAAAATCCAATAACCCTTTTATGGTTGGTAATTCACTGAGTTTTGTGTGCTGGTGGGGAAAAAGGTGAGCGTGGCCTTTTTTTTTACACGCGTAAGAAGACTGAGATGACACAAGATGGGCCAATAACCCAGATTAACCCAAGTTAATACACATGGATGACCAGGATCAAAAGACTGTACATTTTCATCCTTCTATTAATAGATATTAATAATTAATATTAGAACTTAGAATGAGTTTTATTAAGAGTATAATAGTAATTTAATAATAGTAATTTTACTGAAATGGATAAATATGTAATATATATAGATTAAGGAGGGGAAATATGTAATATATATATATATATATGTGTGTGTAATTGATTTTAAGGATTGGGTAAATATGTAATAAGTGACTTTAATAAGGGGATATATGTAAATGACCCTATTTTTTATGTGTTCAATATCTACACATATTGTACATTTCTAAATATGTGTAGGTATTTTTTGCCACGTCATCTTAAAAAAGATTTAATTATTTATTTTATATGTATTCAATATCTACACATATTGTACATTTTTAAATATGTGTAGATATTTGTTTTGTCACATCATCTAAAAATATATATTTACTTACTTTATAGGCATGTAACATCTACACATATTGTATATTTTTAATCATGTGTAGGTATTTAATTTGCCATGTCATTTTCAAAAAAAAAAGTATATAGTAACTTAGTTTATCTACATATTTTTTTTTAAATTCTTATGTGTTAGTAAACATAATCATTTACCTGCATATGTATTAGTTTTTTTAAATATGTGTAGATAATTTAGCTACACATGACGAAAATTTGCTACATGTGTAGGCAATTTTGGAGGGGAAATTTTCCCACCAACACCAAGTGTGGCAAAAATGTATTACCAACACATATTAAGTGTTAATCATTGTGAAAATATATCATCAACTATTACCCACACATATACAAACATGTGTAGGTAAATACCCACACATTTACATGTGTAGGTAAATTATGTGTGGGTAAACACCCCAATTTCTTGTAGTGATTTTCTTTCCAGGGAATATCTAGATGAAAATTAAAGGCCCTCTGAAAATCTCAATTCATAAAATATGGGATGACATGAATATTTAGGATCTAATTATAAGAGATCAAATAATCAGAATCAATAATATCATACATGATTTTACTCAACATCCTCTTCATAAAGAAATGAGTATCAGGTCTTATTATAAGACAATTTATGAAGCACAGGGTAAAATAAAAGCCTTGTATGATAAGGAAATTATACTTTCTTGCGGATAACTTTTATGGTTTTGTTTTCTCAGTTATGATTCCTAGGGGAAGAGGAAAATCCTCCTCTTATGGAAGAGGCCAGTCTCCTTCTTATGGGGGGAGAGGTTACAACTCTGCTAATAATAACAGGCAGGATATGGTTTTAGCCCAGATAGGAAACAGAAGACTCATAGCTTCAAATATTGCTTCTAGCTCAAATGAGGTCATAAGCAGCCCAGATACAGGAGATATCCAAATTAACCAAAATGATCCCTTATATGAAAAGATCATGGACCTTATAAAGGCTCAAAAGGAGAAAGAGATCACAAAACCTCCTACCTATGCTACAACGGCACAAGACAATGATGAAGATGACTCTTGGTTCATAACCGAGAGGTAAAAGAAAATAATCATTCTAAACCAAGAAGACATAAAACTTCTTGATGACCCATGGGTCCTCATGCAAAAATATTTGGATCCCACATCCTATGTTGCAACTTCTTATAAAGCCCGTCAGTATTATGAAAATATTCTCCAATTAACGGAAACAGCTGAAGTTAAACATTTTTATCCTAGTGATAGGGAAAAGCATATGTATAATTTCAGCAAAATTTTTATAAAGGGTATCATATCTCCACAAAAATGGGGGCTGAGTACGCTAAAAGAAAGGGAATTTATATATCCAGAAACAAATAATAGACAAACTTATAAGTACAATTACTGGGATTACATCCAGAGTTTTGAAAAATGTCTGTTTTACGAAAACTCAAATAAGAAACATTCATGGTTTATAAAAGTCAGTGATAATGTGTTTAAGCAAGGAATACCCTGTTGGTTTCAAAAATGGTTCCTATTATATGGATCAACAGTTCAAATTTTGCCTGAACCATTCAAAAGTTTATATACAGAATGGGTCCATAGAAGCAAATTATAACAACACTTGGTTTGAAGGTATAGCTTCAATGTACTTTTTTATAGAATTCTCTATTCCATGGATCTGGAAATGGAAGCCAACTACAGGTTATACCCTAAGAGATAATTTTCCATGTCTCAAAAGAACTTGTTAAACAAAGTTCTGGAACAAGATGATTCAAACAAAGGAATCCACCAAGCTTATAGAAGCACAAGAAACTGTAAATTTGATTAATACCAAGATCGAACATTATAAGCTACAAATCGCAAAGAAACAACAAAGACAACTTCCTAGTCCATGGAAGCAAATTTCTAGAAGACTCATCACGGAAAAGCAGGATATGTCAAAAGATGAAATTATAAAGTCTTATATGGAAGAAATGAAAAGGGAAAACATTTCCCAACAGAAATTTCGTCTAAAGCCCTGTCCATATCATCAAACAGCCAAGAAGATTATAATCAATTCTCATGTCTAGCAGGAGAAGGGCAAGAAACTGAAGAAATTGACGACAAGAATCTTGATACCCAAATAAATGAATATTTGGGAAAAATGAAAGAAGAGTTTGGGGAATTACAAGAAGACCCACAAGAACAGTCTTCTCAAAACAAGACTGACTGCATTTTAGACCTGATTAGGGTCATAGGTGCCATTATATAGCATCAAATAATTACTATAACAATAATGAAAGCAGTAGACAAGAGCTAATGGTGGGCTATACCCACCAACAGAGTATCTTATTCTGCTTTCAAAAATGTGTGGTGTGTATCAAAAGAAAAGAAAACTTCATTGAAGATAGCTGTCTATGGGGCCCAATGTGTACCCGGGCATCTTATAAATTATCTTTTCTTTTAGTATAAATAGGTAATTTGTGTAATAGGAGGCACACACCAATCTTGGGCATCTCTCTCTTTTCTCTTTTCTGTACTTGTAAATAATAAATAAATAAATAAATAAATAAACAAAATCTTCAAGCATTGAAGACTCTCCGTTGCTCAAGTAATCTCTCTTTGTGATTTCAAGTAAGATAATTTTAAATTCTATTCTGTTCATAAAAATCATGATGAGCTAAGCTCATCAAGTATTGAATCATGACATAAGTAACATCCTCTTACCCTCCTTTAAGATTACAAGTCAATAGTTAAGTGTTTTAAGGGAACCTTGTCCATGTTTCTCTCACAGTCAAATTTAAAGGAGTTTTCAAATGTGACCGGTTTTAATTTACCTTATAAGCTAAACTATATGATTTGTTAATCTTGTAAAAAGGTCACCATCTCGATACTATTACAAATGGTGTGTGTGTGTGTGTGTGTATATATATATATATATATATATATATATATATATATATATATATATATATATATATATATATATATATGAGTGAGGATCCTACGAAAAGTGTGTTTTTCCTAGAATGTCTAGGAAGCGATCTGGGCCATCCAATGGGTGTGTTTAATGGTTGAGATCATCTTGGTGGCATTTTGGTAATATGTGTTTCTTAAAAATAGGATTATTTAATTAATCAGGGGTAGATATGTCATTTAGCTTGTTTTAAATATGGAAATAATTGTCATTCCATAACCACCCCACATTTCTTGCATTCTCTCTCTCTCTCTCTCTCTCTCTCTCTCTCTCTCTCTCTCCTTCATGAAGAAACACATCAAGAAAACGCATCATATTAATCTGCTTGCCGTTAAAACACAGCGTCAAGAAATCCTCCAGCATTACCAGCATGGATGGTAAAAAACAGTGTATGAATCTGCTTGCTGTTAAAACACAACTGTATGAATCTGAATGCTAAAACACAATTGTATGAATCTGCTTGCTATTAAAACACAACCGTATGAATCTGAATGCTAAACCACAACTGTATGAATCTGCTTGCTGTTTAAACACAACTGTATGAATCTGCTTGCTGTTAAAACACAACTGTATGAATCTGAATGCTAAAACACAATTGTATGAATCTGCTTGCTGTTAAAACACAACTGTATGAATCTGAATGTTAAAACACAACTGTATGAATCTGCTTACTGTTAAAACACAACTGTATGAATCTGAATGCTAAAACACAACTGTATGAATCTGAATAATAAAACACAGCTATATGAATCTGCTTGCTGTTAAAACACATCACCAAGAACAAACTGTTAAAACACAGTACCAAGAACATGCTGATAGATTCCAGATGCCATGATTTTTCCTTCCATATAAAAATATGATCAGCGATGAATCTTGTGAGCAAGAAAACGATGGAATGATTAATATTAAGTGAGATCAGAAATCGAAAACAAAAAATAAAACAAGAATTAAAAAAGAAAACTTGGCTAGAGATTCGTCTATATTATATGATAGATTAAAAAAGAGTCCCAAACCTTGGAATGAAAATCATACCAAGGCAGTTATTAAAATAACACAAAAAAGTTTCTAATCGTCCCTGTTTATCTATTGCAAATCCTAATTGGGAAAAGATAGTTGAAACAGATGCCTCAGAAATAGGATATGGAGGCATATTAAAACAAATTTCTCCTCATAATAAACAAGAATATCTTGTAAGATTTCATTCAGGAAAATGGATAGAAAGCCAAAAGAACTACGCTACTATAGTAAAAGAAATACTAGCTATTTTAAAATGCGTCTTAAAATTTCAAGATGATTTATACAATCAAAAATTTCTAATAAAAACAAATTGCCAAGCAGCTAAGTTTATGTTCAATAAGGACTTCAAACATGATGTATCTAAGCAAATGTTTGCTAGACGGCAATCCCAATTAGCCCCATTTGATTTCGAGATATCATATAAAAAGGGGAGTGATAATAGTCTTCCTGATTTTCTTTGCAGGGAATATCTAGATGAAAATTAAAGGCCCTCTGAAAATCTCAATTCATAAAATATGGGATGACATGAATATTTAGGATCTAATTATAAGAGATCAAATAATCAGAATCAATAATATCATACATGATTTTACTCAACATCCTCTTCATAAAGAAATGAGTATCAGGTCTTATTATAAGACAATTTATGAAGCACAGGGTAAAATAAAAGCCTTGTATGATAAGGAAATTATACTTTCTTGCGGATAACTTTTGTGGTTTTGTTTTCTCAGCTATGATTCCTAGGAGAAGAGGAAAATCCTCCTCTTATGGAAGAGGCCAGTCTCCTTCTTATAGGGGGAGAGGTTACACCTCTGCTAATAATAACAGGCAGGATATGGTTTTAGCCCAAATAGGAAACAGAAGACTCATAGCTTCAAATATTGCGTCTAGCTCAAATGAGGTCATAAGCAGCACAGATACAGGAGATATCCAAATTAATCAAAATGATCCCTTATATGAAAAGATCATGGACCTTATAAAGGCTCAAAAGGAGAAAGAGATCACAAAACCTCCTACCTATGCTACGACGGCACAAGACAATGATGAAGATGACTCTTGGTTCATAACCGAGAGGCAAAAGAAAATAATCATTCTAAACCAAGAAGACATAAAACTTCTTGATGACCCATGGGTCCTCATGCAAAAATATTTGGATCCCACATCCTATGATGCAACTTCTTATAAAACCCGTCAGTATTATGAAGATATTTTCCAATTTACGGAAACAGCTGAAGTTAGACATTTTTATCCTAGTGATAGGGAAAAACATATGTATAATTTCAGCAAAATTTTTATAAAGGGTATCATATCTCCACAAAAATGGGGGCTGAGTACCCTAAAAGAAAGGGAATTTATATATCCAGAAACAAATAATAGACAAACTTATAAGTACAATTACTGGGATTACATCCAGAGTTTTGAAAAACATCTGTTTTACAAAAAGTCAAAGAAGAAACATTCATGGTTTATAAAAGTCAGTGATAATGTGTTTCAGCAAGGAATACCCCGTTAGTTTCAAAAATGGTTCCTATTATATGGACCAACAGTTCAAATTTTGCCTGAACCATTCAAAAGTTTATATACAGAATGGGTCCGTGTATCACCAGATCTTATAGAAGCAAATTATAACAACACTTGGTTTGAAGGTATAGCTTCAATGTACTTTTTTATAGAATTCTCTATTCCATGGATCTGGAAATGGAAGCCAACTACAGGTTATACCCTAAGAGATAATTTTCCATGTCTTAAAAGAACTTGTTAAACAAAGTTCTGGAACAAGATGATTCAAACAAAGGAATCCACCAAGCTTATAGAAGCACAAGAAACTGTAAATTTGATTAATACCAAGATCGAACATTATAAGCTACAAATCGCAAAGAAACAACAAAGACAACTTCCTAGTCCATGGGAGCCATTATATAGCATCAAATAATTACTATAACAATAATGAAAGCAGTAGACAAGAGCTAATGGTGGGCTATACCCACCAATAGAGTATCTTATTCTGCTTTAAAAAATGCGTGGTGTGTATCAAAAGAAAAGAAAACTTCATTGAAGATAGCTGTCTATGGGGCCTAATGTGTACCCGGGCATCTTATCAATTATCTTTTCTTTTAGTATAAATAGGTAATTTGTGTAATAGGAGGGACACACCAATCTTGGGCATCTCTCTCTTTTCTCATTTCTGTACTTGTAAAATAATAAATAAATAAATAAACAAACAAACAAAATCTTCAAGCATTGAAGACTCTCCGTTGCTCAAGTAATCTCTCTTTGTGATTTCAAGTAAGATAATTTTAAATTCTATTCTGTTCATAAAAATCATGATGAGCTAAGCTCATCAAGTATTGAATCATGACATAAGTAACATCCTCTTACCCTCTTTTAAGATTACAAGTCAATAGTTAAGTGATTTCAGGGAACCTTGTCCATGTTTCTCTCACAGTCAAATTTAAAGGAGTTTTCAAATGTGACCCGTTTTAATTTACCTTATAAGCTAAACTATATGATTTGTTAATCTTGTAAAAAGGTCACCATCTCGATACTATTACAAAATGGTGTGTGTGTGTATATATATATATATATATATATATATATATATGAGTGAGGATCCTACGAAAAGTGTGTTTTTCCTAGAAAGTCTAGGAAGCGATCTGGGCCATCCAGTGGGTGTGTTTAATGGTTGAGATCATCTTGGTGGCATTTTGGTAATATGTGTTTCTTAAAAATAGGATTATTTAATTAATCAGGGGTAGATATGTCATTTAGCTTGTTTTAAATATGGAAATAATTGTCATTCCATAACCACCCCACATTTCTTGCATTCTCTCTCTCTCTCTCTCTTCCTTCTATCCTTCATGAAGAAACACATCAAGAAAACGCATCGTATTAATCTGCTTGCCGTTAAAACACAGCGTCAAGAAATCCTCCAGCATTACCAGCATGGATGGTAAAAAACAGTGTATGAATCTGCTTGCTGTTAAAACACAACTGTATGAATCTGAATGCTAAAACACAATTGTATGAATCTGTTTGCTATTAAAAAACAACCGTATGAATCTGAATGCTAAAACACAACTGTATGAATCTGCTTGCTGTTTAAACACAACTGTATGAATCTGCTTGCTGTTAAAACACAACTGTATGAATCTGAATGCTAAAACACAACTGTATGAATCTGCTTGCTGTTAAAACACAACTGTATGAATCTGCTTGCTGTTAAAACACAATTGTATGAATCTGAATGTTAAAACACAACTGTATGAATCTGCTTACTGTTAAAACACAACTGTATGAATCTGAATGCTAAAACACAACTGTATGAATCTGAATAATAAAACACAGCTATATGAATCTGCTTGCTGTTAAAACACATCACCAAGAACAAACTGTTGAAACACAGTACCAAGAACATGCTGATAGATTCCAGATGCCATGATTTTTCCTTCCGTATAAAAATATGATCAGCGATGAATCTTGTGAGCAAGAAAACAAAGGAATGATTAATATTAAGTGAGATTAGAAATCGAAAACAAAAAATTCCGAAATTTATGGAGCAAATCGGTTTCATTATGGATAGTTAGTTATTGAAGATAATTTCCTAAAATAAAAATAGAATGTGAAAGTACATAATTGCCCTTCTAGTTAAAATCCTTCAATGCCACGTGTCGCATTCTGATTGCTTCCTAGACTTTTTAGGAAAAATCCACTTTCTACCCAACTCCTCCTCATATATGTGGGTGAGAGTTGGCTACAAAGTCTATTTTTTCTAAAAAGTGTAGGAAGTGTTCTAAGAGTGACATGTGGCATCTAGGGTTTTTGCAATAAAGGGCATAAAGGTAATTCAATAATTAATTTTATTTTTGGAAGATATATCTATTTAACAATAAATGCTATTTTTATAGAAACTATATATCTATTAACTATTCAAAATCGGTAGTCATATCCTTCATATCCACAATTGTTTCATCCAAAGTTCGAAACGTAAAACACAATAATTATTTCTTGATGTTGTGTTTTATCAGTTTCTTGTTCTTCACAATGTGTTATATCAGCTTTCATAATACAACATAAAATCTATCATCTGAAGTTCGAAATGTAAAACAAACTAAACATTTCTTGACGTTGTGTTTTATTAGTTTATGGTTTCTTCATATTGTGTTATATATTTTTTACAATTAAACATACGCTGTCACATATTTTGTAACATTAAACACATTCATTATTTCTTAACGTTGTGTTTTAATAGTTTCTGATTTCTTCACATTGTGTTTTATTATTTTTCACAATTAAACACACTCCTCACACATAAAACACACCAATGTCTGAAATACATAATATAAAACACATCATGGTCTGATTTCACGATGAACAACTTGAATGAAGAAATGAATCATGAATCTTGTTTTTTAGTATAGAATATATATATATATATATATATATATATATATATATATGGTAGGGCTATATAGAAAACCCTATATATATAGAAAACCGTAGAAAACCCAACCTCCCGACATTTTTTTTTGAAAAAAATAACACATGTAATATACATGTTTTTAAGAGTTTTGGGCCAAAAAAATCAAAAAAGCGCCGAAGGAATGATTTAAAAAAAAAATAAAAAAATCAGCAAGTTTCTGTCTTTTGTGTCTAACACATGTTAGGCAACCGGACATTGCTGAAATTTGTTTATTTTTTTTTAAAAACATCCATTCGGCGCTTTTTTGTTTTTTTTTTTTTTTGCCCAAAACACTTTAAAACATGTATATTACATGTGTTATTTTTTTCAAAAAAAAAATGTCGGGAGGTTGGGTAAAAATGGGGGGAGATTTGAGTTTCCTAAAGTTTTGAGGGTTTTTTGTCTAGCATTACCCTATATATATATATATATATATATATATATATATAGGGTAAGGTTATTGTAAAAAAGACCAAAAGTGTGAGAAAGGTAAGAAAGAATCTCAGTCATTAGATCTAAATTAATTGAAAAGGGTAAACAAGTAATTTTATCATTAATTCAATTAATTAAAAACTTCCCATAACCGCCACCTTAATTATAGAAAGTATATAACACCATTCAGCAAGTATATATCACCATTCAGTAAGTATATAACACCATTCATCAAGTATATAACACCATTCAACATTCAACAACTATATAACACCATTCAGTAAGTATATAACACCATTCAGCAAGTATATAACACCATTCAGCAAGTATATAACACCATTCAGCAAGTATATAACACCATTCATTGACTAAACATCTGATCGAAACATATTTTTTTCTCTATATAAGTATAACAATATGATACTCATATGAAAGATAAAAAAAAAAAACGCTCGTTATTATGGTGTAATTTTTTTTAAAAAAAAGTTACGTATAAAAAGTTATTGACGTTTAAAAAAGACGGGGGGAAGTTACATGTGCATTACCTAATTTCTAGTGGGTTTAAAAGACTATATTGCCCCTAAATATTTCAAATCAGTCCAAATTAATGAAAATATTTTACAATTTGGTCCCTATTGATCTCAACCATTAGATTAAAAGATCTAATGGTTGAGATTCTTTCTTACCCTTCTCACACTTTATGCCTTTTTATATATATATAGAGAGAGAGAGAGGGGAAGTTTCCAAAATTTAAAGAGTGATTTTATGGAATGACACTTACTTGCCTTTTTTAAAATATGCCAAATGACTTTTTTGCCCACAATCAATTAAATCAATCCTTATTTACAACAATAATATTACTAAAATGCCACCAATATGATCTCAACTATTAAAAACACCCATCCAATGGTCCAAAACGTTTCCTACACTTTGTAAGAAAAACACACTTTGTAGAGTAACCCCACCCTTTATATATATGTATGTAGAAAAAGTATATCGTACATTACGGCTTAACGTACTTCACGTACAACAACGTGCGTGAATTGTTATATAACATGCGTGATTAATGTTTTCAATATGCGTGATTATTGTGTTTCAACATGCGTGATGTTGGATTTTTGAGTTATAACGTGCGTGATTTTAAAATGAATGTGCGTAATTACCTGTCGTACGTGATGTACGTTAAGCCGTAGTGTACGTTAACCTTCCTCTCTCTCTCTCTCTCTCTCTCTATATATATATATATATATATATAGGATAGGAGTTGGCCAGAAAGTCCAAATTTCCTAAAAAGTGTAAAAAGTCATAAAACACCATAATGTCAACCATAAAACACACCAAAAACCCACAAATAATATGATGAAGATTACTAAAACATCATGTATGTGGGTTTTGTGTTGTGTTTTAGATGTTAAGGCTCTGATTGTGAAATGACAAATATTATTGTGTTTTATGTTGTTTAGCATTGTGTGTTTTATATTCATAGTTCTACGATGGTGTGTTTGAAGTTTTATGGACTATTAGAGTTTGAATATGGTGTTTTAGTAATATTCATTCTATTATTTGTGAGTTTTAGGTGTGTTTTATGCCTGAAATTATTGTGTTTTATGACTTTTTACACTTTTTAGGAAAAACACACTTTCCGTAGGATCCCCACTCTATATATATATATATATAGGGAGGGGCTCATGCGAGAACCACCCTTATTGTGAGAACCTTGAGAACCAATGTGAACACAACCTAAAATAGCTAAAAAAACCTAAAAAAAAAACCTAACCCCCACCCCCCCCCCCTCTCCAAAAAACCTAAACCCCCACCCCCCCCCCACCCCAAAAAAAAAAAAACCTAACCCCCCCCCCCCCAAAGCTAAATGCTAAAAACTAAAACCCCAAAAAAAACCTAAAAAAAACCTAAACCCCCCCCCCACCCCCAAGCTAAAATGCTAAAAACTAAACCCCCAAAAAACCTAAAAAATCTAAAAAAAAATTTTTAATATTTTTTATGCTCAAATCGCTACCTTTAGTGGCAAAATTTTTTTTTTTTTTTTTGGCTTCGAAAAGTAGCGATTTTTATATAAAAAATATTTAAAAAAAAATTTGTGTGATTTTTAGCTATTTTTAGGCATTTTTTGTGTGTTCACATTGGTTCTCGCGGTTCTCACAATAAGAGGTGGTTCTCGCATGATCTTCTCCCTATATATATATATATATATTCCGTCAAATAACATTCCACGATCCCCATAAACCGAACACGACAAAGTATTTTTATTTTTAAACTAAATATATACTTTTCAAAACACGATAAATAGTCTGAAAATAATATATCTTATATTATTTTATATTTATCAAAACTGTTTGTCATCACGAACATCATCACACATATACTTACACATATACACATATGTATACCACCATATACCGAGCACGTAAAACATAAGATATATATCACATACATGGTGCGTGTGACATTGAATCAGTTAATCGGGCGTGTGACCGTGTGAGACAGTGAAGCCGTGGTGGTCTTGTACAGTGACCTGATCATCGTGATGTGTAATCGAAGTGTTTAAACAAACCTACTACCGTTTCGTGTTGAAATAAAGCTTGAATAAGCATCGCCATTGTTCCCAGGATGTGGCCGTCGGAGAAGATGAAGACGACCAGGATTGGGTTTTGGGGAAATGGTGGTGGTGTTGTTTGAGCCGGAGGGTAAATCAGGGGGTCTTGTTTAATAAGCTAGGGTTTGGGTTGGGTAAATGACCATAATGCTCTTTAGCCTTTTAAAGAACTACCGGTCAATGTCTGATCAACTGACGGAATATTGTGAAGTGTAGAATTTGGTAACGACGTGGATGTAGATGTCTAAAGGTTTCTTAACGTGGCCAACAACGATTTTGGGGGTCTAACCACAGAGTTGTAAACTGACGTTTACTCCGAATTTAAATACAATAACTTATTATTTTAACACGTCATCTTTTTTGTTTGAACCATAACCAGGTTAACAACATCTGGTCCAACTGTCCAAACCAAACCAAAAGTCGATTGAAAACTAAACCCAGTTCCAAATCCAAACAATAATCAATATGGGCCATATGGCTAGCATTCATTCTAAAGGTTGGCCCGTTATTAGAAACCCAGTTTTTAAAACATTTTTTCCCTTGCTTTCCCCAACCGCATATTTTCTTTATTTTTTTCTTAATTAATATGTGATTACTATTTAACCACTTAGCAACTAGAAAATGACTATTACGTCTATTTTTTCTTCCTTTGACAATGACAAGATAGAACCACACAACTTATTTTTTTACACCAATTTTTACAAAGTTTTCTCTTCATCTTTATCTTTATAATATTTTCCTTTCCATCCTCACGTAACTTTGAGGTAGTGACAAGTCAGTTAAACTGCCTTTTACATCATAAAGCAATTTGAACTACACAATTCTTTCAAAGAAATGTCCTAGCGAGAACCACTTCGAGATAACATAATACTTTTACACGAGCTTTATCAAATTAATCATAACTTACTGATTGATTATATATGTTTTTTTTCTTTTTTTGGACGGCTAGATCACCCGGTTAGGCCTTTGGCCTTTGATCACCTAAGTCACGAGTAGAAATCCCGTAGTTGGCATATTATTGACAGTTTAAACCGGTTGGCCTCTGATTTTTGTTTTTCATACGAGTATTCATCAAATTATTATTTTTGCTTTTTCTACTACATCAAATTGGTTAATTGTTTGATATAATGAATTAAAATACACATATTTTTTGTAATTAGATACATTTCAGTGAAATAAAAATAAATAATTGTTGGGTTTTTTTTAACGTAAGCTATTGCGAGTGTCGGTACAATACCAGTGGCGTGACTAACTAAACCAATTCCGACCGAATATCGGTACTGTTATTGGTATTGTTAGAACTGATACTGGTATCCGTTATATACACTTTTAACCCATGTAATTTTTATATAATTTGATTTTTTTTCTAATAACGTGCGTTTCTTAACTTTGTAAAAAATCTAAATACGCAATTTTGCTTAATTTTTTTTTCTTGACAGTATAATTTTTTATTAATTTTGTTCGTAAACTATACAAATACAGGTACTGTATGGTCCCACGATCAACCGATTCGATACCATACTGATACCTTAAAGAACTGAATCGATACTGACCGAATTCCCGTCGGAACGCGCGGGGGAATATCACTAGTTATCATAATAAAATTGTTAAATAAATGTATTTATTATTATAAATTATAAACCAATGGACAGACAATAACAGGTGCTGAATTTGGAGCCTCAAATATTTATACACACAACATATGTTGAAGGGTAGTATTGTAATTGAACATTTGAGTAATGGAAGATGTTATTCTTGTAAATCGGCATATTCTCCCACAAGACGTAAAATAAAGACGTTGCCAAACAAAACACACAAACCTGCAGTACCATACCATAACGGAACTCTTCCCGCTTTCTTCACCGTACCGTATCTTTCTCTGCATCCAATCAATCAATCACTGCTGGTAACACTTGATTCCAATTCTAATACGTTCTTTATTTGTAAACTTTTTTTAGTTTTGATTAAAACTGACCTTTAACAGACCAATATCGGCATGTTTGGAGCGATTCAACGCACTTCGCAGCCTGGTAAGCTCATCCGCGTAGTTTTTGTTTTATTAAATGTTGTTACTAGATTGGATGTTTATTACTTTGTAATTTTTATTAGTAGATTAATCAGAATGAAGAGTTTACAAAAATGTGTTCAGGTTTTTTCGTTCGTTTGTCTATTGTGTTCATGGTTACGATAAACTGGATTTTAGATTTCTATCAGGGTCTAATAATTAAAATGAACAGATTTGGTTATTGTTTAACAAAAATAAGGCATACTTGCCATTCACTTTGAGGGCTATGATATAATATTGGGCAAATTTATGTATGCAATTTGCATATTTGTGTTGTTTTGTATTTTGATTTGTTTGGAAAGGTTATTTTATTCTTGAAAAAACAAGAAAATTTTGCATTCTGGGTTCATATCTATGTGATAATTGCCAGTTAACATTCTCCAAAGTTGCCTGTACTTGCTTATGTGATATAACTTGTAAATATAAGTGGCACATGATGGCCCTCTAATCTAATAAAAAATGTGTAACGGTTGTTATAATGTTTCTCTTATGTGACTTTAGATTATGAGATGTGGAGGGGTTTGGGTTAGGGGTATTGTTTGACATGTGACAGATGTGAGCTCCACTATTCCACACCCAAAAAAGTGGGGTGTGGAAGCGGTGTGGCCAAGCCAGCGTGGGGTGCCATGTGGTTTTTTTTTTTAAGTTGACAATTATATAAAAAACACAATTTATATTAATTTAAAAAAAGTACATAAAAGACAATCCTAAAAATTAAAATGCTACTTATTAAATCCTAAAAAATAAAAAAAAAACCTATTTATTAAAACCTAAAAAATAAAAAATAAAAACTTACTTATTAAATCCAAAAAAAATTACGAACTATGATAAATATTAAAGTGGGGAACCCACTTAAAATCCGTATTCTTATCGTTCCTGTACCCGATCTTCGCGATTTCGACTCGATCGTCGTGGGTCAAGTCCCCGCAGGGACACAGTCGAAGCAAACTTTAAACTGATGAGCTCGCCATATGCGTTGACACGCGTTTAAGTTGTGGCGCGTGTTGCCAACGTGTTGTTGGTATCGTTAAAACAACCCCAATACGCGGTTTGACCGCGTTGAATAGTACGTTGTGCGTCAACAATCGATGTCACTAGTGCTATTTCCTCCTCTTAGGTCCAATGCACCATGTTCGGGTTTTTTCTTTTCTTTTCTTTTTTTTTTTTTTGTATGTAGGTTTGGTTGAAGAAGAATAGGAAAATAAGTAATTTGGGTTGGGTATTTATGAAGAACGTCATGTTAACCAAGATCATCCGAGTTACTACCAATGGGCCTCTCAGCCGGTTTATGTTTATTTGTTTTTTAGTTTAACTAGAATTGAGACCCGCCGCATTTGCGGCGGGGATTCTTTAGTTATAACTAAGTCGACTTAGAACCCGCACGTTATGTTAAACCTGTCAAACGGAAAAAAATAGACGATGTAAAAAACGTTCACCCATACACGCACGTTTCGTCGTGTTAACTCGCAAAATTTAGAACGAAACGAAAAAACGTTAAACCAAAGACACACATTGCGATGTGTTAAGTCACAAAATTTAGAACCAAACATAAAGCGGAAAATTTGCGGAAAATGAAAACTATAAAGGATCAAAGTTGAAAGTAAAAAAAGTTGTGAGGATAGATTGCAAAAGATAAAAAGTTTTGGGTTAAAAGTAAGAAAAAAAACAAATAGTTTTGATTTAAAAGTAATTTATGAAATACTTTTGGGTGAAAAATAAAAAAATCAATTTTTTTGGAAAACCCCTAAAGACAAGGTTACAACAACCATATGCATAACCATTTTTTCTTTGGAGAACCCCCAAAGCACACCCCGCGTTGCGGCGGGGCGTAAAACAGTGTCAAATGGTACTAATGTCACACAACCGTGATCGACCACCAACACTGACTCGACCTAGGATCTGTGTGTTGCGACGAACCTGTCAAACATGAAAAAATAGAGATAAAAACGTTGAACCACACATGCACGTTGCGCCCTGTTAACTTGCAAAATTTGAAACAAAACATAAAAAAGTTGAACCACACTCGTACGTTGCATCGTATTAACTCGAAAAATTTAGAACTATACGTAACGAAACGTAAAAACGTTAAACCAAAGACGAAAAGTATAATTAACAAAAGTTGTGAAGTTAAATTGCAAATAATGAAAAGTTTTGAGTTAAAGTTAAAAAAAAACAAATTTTGTAGGGTTAAAATTGTAAAAGGTAAAAACTTTTGGGTTAAAACTAAAAAATCAAGTTTTTTTTTTTGAAAAATCCCCCAAACACAAGTTACAAATGCTAATGCACAAAAAAGTTAGTTATTTATATATGAAATAATTAGTTATGGGTCAAACAATGTTATGTTATGTTTATTATTTGGGCCGCAGGCCACATGTATGGGTCGAACAGAAGTCTTATGTCCAGTCCATTAGTTAGCGGTTATGAACAAGGAAGTTGGGCCAAGGTTAGCGAACCGGTGTGTCTCCAAGAAATAACCGAATGGGCGGTTATTCATGAAACGTCATCTCTTTTCAATTTGAAACAACGTGACTTTTGGAGACATACCCTTTCATTCCTATAAAACCGCTGCCATCATCCTTGTTCGGTTAGTCAGTTAGTTTTGTAATCAAGAACGTGTGTTTACATTCGGTTATCATATTCAAGTTCTAGTATCATTCAAAGTTCAATTCGGTTAGTTTGTTTTGCAAATCTGTTTTTCGTTTCAATTCATCATGAACACTTGTGAATGTTGTGGGTTGTTCAAAACGGATTGTGTATGTGGTCACAATACCATTCGTTCCGATTGGTCCTGGGTTTCCGATGACGATGATACCAACATTGGTATCAGAGCCAAAGGTTTAACAGGAAGCGGAAGGGATTGTGATCAAGAAGAAAACCGGGTTCGTGGAAACAAAGGGAAATCGGTGGTTACCGATTATGGTGATGATGTTTTTGTTCGTAGTGGAGAGTGCGGCCGGGCGGCGGAAGTGGATGAGTACGCGCAGGGGAGGCCAACCATGCGGACCGGGGTATCACAAATGAAAAAGTTTCCAAAGAAAGTATTCCAAAAGGGTTTCGTGAAGAAGTACGGGAAGAAACCTAATGCACCAGTGGGTAGGCCAAGAAAACCGGGGGTTCGGTGTTTCAAGTGCAAGAAGTTCGGCCACATCGCGTCAATTTGGCCTAGTAAGTACATTATATTATCACCATTGCCAGTCGAGTGTGATTATATTGTGAAGGATACTTGCGGGGGTAAATGGGATTCAATCTGGGTTGTGGATCCCACGTTTAAAACGCATATGACGGGAAACCGTAATTTGTTTAAGTGTTTCAAGAGACACTTTGGGGTTGTAACGAACGAAAGTAAGAAAGACGTTTCGTTTGTACATGGAATTGGTGAAGTGAGAGTGCCGGTGGACGGCAAGGATAAGACAATCCCGTGCGTAAGTTACGCACCAAAACTTGACAGGAATGTTCTAAGTTTAGAACAACTCTTGTTTCAAGGGATTGAGACGGTTACTATGGGTGAGAAGTGTGTATTGAAGAAAATGTTTGGTTGTCGATCAAAGGGGTTTGACATATACGAAGACAAGTCGGAAACCGACTTGGAACAAGATTATCTTAATGATTTCTACGATAATCTTGGGGTTGATAATGGCTACAAGAAAGAGAAAGAAGAATTTCAAGAGTGTCTGGGGGATTATTATGAACGGGAATTCGAGAAGTCGAAAAATAAAAAGAAAGTGTACGATGAACGTCCAAACGCTAGGAAGGTTGTGTACTCCAAGAAAGCAAAGAAGGCTTTATTGATCTACATTGAAGGCGAGAAGGATAATCCACGCCAATCAAGGCAAATGCTTCGGGAACGGGCAATAACTCTCTCTCAACTCGAGGAGGACGTTGTTGAAAGAGGGTTAATCATGGAAAGTTGCGTTGAACCAGGGGATCTTATCACACTACACGAAGAAATCAAGAAACACCCAAGGTTCTTCGACGCACCGTTCGAGGAAGTTTTAGTTTGGTTCATCACGGATTTTCTAGGGATTGTTTGTGAGAAGGCGATGCCGCCGGAGTTAATTGATGGACGTGATCTCAGTCTCATACTACTACATCGCATCGTGAAGCATAACGGTGGGTTCAAAGAGATAATGGAGAAAGACAGTTGGGGCGATATTTCAGTGAAGTACGGCTACGACGCGGATGACGCTTACGGGATGAAGGTCGCCTACATTTATTATCTAGAGTTGGTCGAATGGTATTTCGATTACATCAAGAAGGAGCGTGCAAGAGAGAAAGTTGGCATGGCCGAAAGCTCAAGCAATTACGGATGGATCGATGATTCAAGTGACGATGACGTGGTGGTCAAGATCGAGGTCACCAACAATCGCAAGGAGTGATCGTGATCGAAGGACTCGGATGTTCTTGCTTAAGGGGGAGAATGAAGAACGTCATGTTAACCAAGATCATCCGAGTTACTACCAATGGGCCTCTCGGCCGGTTTATGTTTATTTGTTTTTTAGTTTAATTAGTTATGGGTCAAACAATGTTATGTTATGTTTATTATTTGGGCCGCAGGCCACATGTATGGGTCGAACAGAAATCTTATGTCCAGTCCATTAGTTAGCGGTTATGAACAAGGAAGTTGGGCCAAGGTTAGCGAACCGGTGTGTCTCCAAGAAATAACCGAATGGGCGGTTATTCCTGAAACGTCATCTCTTTTCAATTTGAAACAACGTGACTTTTGGAGACATACCCTTTCATTCCTATAAAACCGCTGCCATCATCCTTGTTCGGTTAGTCAGTTAGTTTTGTAATCAAGAACGTGTGTTTACATTCGGTTATCATATTCAAGTTCTAGTATCATTCAAAGTTCAATTCGGTTAGTTTGTTTTGCAAATCTGTTTTTCGTTTCAATTCATCATGAACACTTGTGAATGTTATGGGTTGTTCAAAACGGATTGTGTATGTGGTCACAATACCATTCGTTCCGATTGGTCCTGGGTTTCCGATGACGATGATACCAACAATTTATAGGTAAAAAAATGTATTTTTTTTTAAATTTGATTTACCATACCCGCTACCCCCAATGGCTACCCCCAAAGGCTACATTCAACCAGTCAACCAAAGTCCGTCATGTCACCCAACGCGCCCCACCCCCCCATTATATGGTCTTATTATATGGTTTAAACGAAATACAGATGACATTATTGGTCCTCAATTATTTGAACTGATGTGATAAGAAATGAGAACCAAAAAACATAAAATAGAAAGGGTACAAAAACATGGTGAAAAACAAGAAAATTGCATCATGTTGTGGGTAGTGGGACCCACAAAATAAAATTTGTGAATAAACAAACATAAGGTTATGGTTATCAATCTTTGTCTCTTGTATCCAAATAACTTGGCACTATGACAGTTGGACATTTTTGTATACATGCTTTACAATCATGAGAACTTTTTTAAGATGGTATAATATTCAGGTTAAAAACTCTTCTAATATATAAACCTTGTTATTCTTTTCACCTCTATATGGGTTAAAGATCTTGTAGTCTCAGATGAAGAACGCACACGCGGAACATGTAAAAAGAACGTAGGAAATACCTCTTCCAAAATCAGCCAATATTCTCGAGATAAGAAAATCAGAAAGACAACCATTTATCCGAATTCTTGCACATTAAGGGAAGCTCAAGACCCTGAAGAGACTGAAGTAGTCAATGCTCTTCGACAAACACTAATTACCGAAAACTTGTTACCATCAATACTAGATGACTATCATATGATCTTAAAGTAATTATTATTATCTCAACCACATTGTTACAATGGAATGTTATTCTTTATAGCCTTGTTGATAAGTTTCGCGTCGCATTCTTGTAGATACTTGAAAGCCATGAACTTTAACATTGAAGACACCAAGAACATGTGGATCAACATGCTTGAGTGGAGGAAAGACTTTGGAGCCGACACCATTTTGGAGGTAATTCACTAACAAACTTCACCTATTTGCAAATTCCTCTTACTTAAATCTTGTAAAAAAAATAAAAAAATAAAAAATAAAAAAAAAATAAAACTTTGCTTTTGGCAGGATTACAAATTCCATGAGTTGAATGAAGTCCTACGGTATGTTCCCCAAGGTTTTCATGGTATTGACAAAGAAGGAAGACCTGTTTACATAGAAATATTGGGACAAGTGGACCCAAAGAAGCTTCTGAGAGTAACAACTATTGAACGGTATGAGAAATACTATGTCCAGGAGTATGAGAGAACTTTATCTATACGGTTTCCAGCTTGTTCAATTGCTACAGGAAGACGTGTTGATTCCAATACGACAATTATAGATGTTCAAGGCGTGGTATGACATGAATTAGTTGAGTGATGTAAGTTTAATCTTTGGAGCTAAAACTGTTTTTGTAACTGTAATATGTTTATCTTTAGGGCGTATGGAACTTAACAAAACCAGTGATTGAACTCATTAGGAGGCTGCAACAAATTAACACCAACTATCCCGATGTATGTTGTTTACATAATGACGAAGTTTATCGCTTTTTCAACGTAAAGTATGTTGTTTACATACATACTATAATTTGGGACATGAACTATGCAGACACTTTGCCAGATGTTCATCATAAATGCTGGTCAGGGGTTTAAGATGCTATGGAACATGATTCAATCATTTCTTGAACCCAAAGCAAAATCCAAGATTCATGTAAGTTGACAATATGTTTTTTTGCATGTTCATGTCACTGTGGTTTTTTCCTCTGATAATTTACATCCTTATTAGGTCCTCGGAACCAAATATAAAAGCACATTGCTTGAAGTAATTGATGCCAGGTAAACCTTTGTAAGATATGCAAGATTGAGTGGTTAAAGGTTATGCATTAAACTTGATGCTGATACGTCTTTTTAATGTCATAGCGAGTTGCCAGAATTTCTAGGTGGTTGTTGCAAGTGTGCAGAAAAAGGAGGTTGTATGCGATCTAATAAAGGACCTTGGAACGACCCTCGTATTGTGAAGGTAAACGGAATAAAGATTCATTTTATTTAAAAGTAAATTCATGATCTTGTTTATGTTTGCAAACCTCATATGATATCGTCTTGAATTCAGGTTATTTCAAGTGGCAAAACAAAAGACTGCATTTCAAGACTAGAGTTAAACAGGGAAGGAATGATACATGAGACTGGACGATGTTCCTCATCGGTACCATCTTATGCCCTTATTTTACATTAAAATTAAAACGAAGTTATAAAAAGAATGATTAAATAGTCGAAATAAACAGTTATATATTTTTGCTGATCTTCATACACTACAGGATGGTGCATTTGTACACAGAAATCATTTATCCAAATCGACTACTTTGGTAAGCGATCACCTTGGTCCGGTTGAATGTAAGTATTAGAAATTGTAAATATATACAATCTGGGTATTAATAAGCTTTTGATGGTTAAAATTACCACTTAACCATTGTATGTCATTAAAAGTATATATTTCGTCCAGCTATGTATGTATTCTCTGTATTTGGTTCTATAACTGGAAATCAAGAATTCAAGATATCTCATTACTACTTTCTTTATTAGAAAACCAATGCTTCTGTTTTTGTTTTGCAAGTAGGCCACATTTTATATATTTAAGAATTTTTGCATGTTGTTGGGCCAGTTTTGTTAATTTTGTTCTCTGTTGGGCCAATTTGGCCCAAGTTTATAACAATAGAAAACGGTTAGCCAACTCATAGCCGAAAGAAATTACAAAACAAACCAAGTTAAGGAAGTTGCTTGGTTTACACATTCAAATAACGAACTTCTTGGTTAAGGTTCGGTTTTAAGTCAAGATCAACCCAGGCCCAGCCATAAAGTATATACATATAGTACACAAAGTTGAACCGAAGATGTTGTAGCTTGCTTAATTTGAGTTGAGTAAATAGTGTATGAAACGGGCTACATATAAAAAATGGGATTTCAGAAAGTTGAAATTATTTGAAATAAATTTGAAGTAGAAAAGTTGCTGTGAAAATAATCAAAGTATCACTGTTATGTATTGATAATTATATGTGCTTGGTGAAACATTTGTTGAGTTGGGTTTAGTGTTACACACGTTCTTGATAAGTAACCATAAAGCTAGATAAAGTTAGCGAATGTAGATAAAAGTTTGATGATAAATGACAAAGTTTGATGATAAATGACAAAGTTTGATGACAAAATACAAAGTTATTAATGAAATATTGAAATAATACATCCCATCAAGAGTATTTATCCTTATAATGAAATTCATTTTCGACCTACTTTATCCTTATACTGAAATTCATTTTGGACCCACCAGCGAAACATGGTTTCTGTTATGGATGTTCATAGTTTGGTTCGACCAGTTTTTATAAAAATTTTGCATCAAACTACTAACTACGCTTCCGGGAAACGAAACCAACCACGCCAGATTGTGTTGGTCAGTCAGACCAACCAGTTTGACGCTTTAAAAGTTCGGCTTTGACGGTTTGATGATTTGAGCCTGTTTTATCTTTTTTTTTTCAATATCGTAAATTTGAATAAAAAAACTTAAAATGATGATACAGATCGGAATTGTAATACATATACATAACTACATATTCCAAAAATGAAAAAAAAAACATATATAAATAATAGAGGGTCAATGCAGTTTACACGGTCGTGTTCCAAGTTTTAAAACAAAACATTTAAACTGTTAAACGGCAAAAACAGAACCTCGGACCAAATCGTTTTGACCTTAAACCAGCCAAACTCGACGACTTGATGTGGTTTGACCAGTTCGGTCGGTTTCAGCACTTGTTAAACACCCCTAGTTTCTTATTGCAAACCAACGTTTGCTTTGGAGATAATGAGTTGTGAACTTCAAAACAAGATTAAGACTAAAGTGTTTTTTTTTTTTTTTGAACGGCTAATTTCTTTAATTAGCCTGTCGTCTGTGGGACTTGAACCCAAGACCTCCCCCTTCTCAACCTTGGTGTTTTAAAGGCTTTGCCTTTGCCAATGGACCACCACCCCATTGGTAAGACTAAAGTTAATAGCGGATAATAATATTTGTTGAAAAAACCCCTGAGTAGTGCCATCCTCATGGATTTGGGCCCGGCACATATGGATCCACAAGTTTAGCCCATCTCTTAAATAAAGGGGACTCAATACACAAGAGAAGATCCCTGACTAATGAATCTTACGAGGAGGAGACACTCTTTATTATTCTCAACATCATCTCTCACCTTGATTATTCTCAACACTCTCATATATATATATATATATATGTGTGTGTATGTGTGTATTAATTTTCATAGTGATTAGAGTGAACCCTATACTTGCTTAAGCTTCGGGGTTGGTCCTGAGACCCCAATCTCTACCCCTTATCAACGAGTTTCTTTGTTACGTTTGACAAATCTGATCAAGGATGGAGTAGACAAAGTGTGCTGGTCCATCTTGATCACTACTGTGATGATCCAGATAACCCTCTCGGTGGATACTTTTAGCCACGCTACTGGTACCATTCATGAGACATTGTTTGTACAAATGCTAGTAGATAAGCTAATATATCTATGGTCACATGGATACAACCTTGGGCATAGTGGGATACTTGAACTTAAGCCATGACAAAAGTATGATATTTAATTAAAATGAACATCTTGATGTACGAGATATACAAGTAGATTGAGCAACGTGTACTTGTTCTTTACACTGAACGTATTCAACTCTCGCTAACCTACACACATCTTCACACTATCATCTTTCTTCTTGACGAACATCACAAGAGCTCCCCAAGGCGAAATACTCGGCCTGTGAAATCTTATCGAGAAGGTCTTGTTATTGGGTCATCAACTCTTTCATTCCCTATGGAGACAAATGCAAAAAGTGCTTTAGCGACAGGATGAGTCGCCCCAAGCAACAAATAAATTTGAAACTCTACAAGTAAGTTCTCGCTCTGGAAAGTCATGCACTACGAGTACATCTTTCATATTTTTTGTTTTAACTTTAGCATCAATAATTGTGTGCCAGGTAAGTTCCACACCCTTGCTTTATAAACTTCAAACCTTGATTAGGGGAGGAGGGGTGGTTCACTAGTGATAGTTTCTTCACTCCCACTATCCAATCAAATCATGCCATGTCATCACCCAATATTCTATCACTAGTGATATAAATGTAGGGGGTGGTATCACTAATGATGGAATTCTATCACTCCCAAATTTTTTAAATTTTCATTTTAAAATTAGAAATTAACAATTAATTTCAATTAAACCCAAATTTTTCATCCCAGATTTTTTAATTTTTTTAATTTTAATTTTCATGACCAAGCCAAAATTATAAATTTCAATTAAACCCAAAAGCCCAAATTTAAACGAACCCAAAAGCCCAACATGAAGGTTCGTCAAATGTGAAAGGTTCGTCAAATGTGAAAGGTTCGTCAAGCAATAAAGAAGCCAAACATTCGAAATTTTCAAACTTTTCAACGCGTTATACACTCCACGCGTTACAAAAATAACGCGTTATAAACATACCGGCGGCGGTGTTCCGTGTTCGTTCCACACGTGACCGGGGTGGTATAACGGACCACCCCGTGTGTCCTTATAAAAAATGACCTTCAACACTATGCACACTTTCTCATCTTTCTCATCCACAGATTGTGATTTAGGACATTAATCCAAAACAACATTTTAAATAGTCAATTTGGGGCGTTAGAAATAATTACAGTCAAGAGAGTCAAAAATCAAAATAAATTCATATGTCGAACTTAAGCGAAAAAAAAAAGGAACAAAACAAAACAAAACCTGTCTTGCTTAGGGGGAGGGGTGGTTCACTAGTGACACTTTCTATCACTCACACTGTCCAATAAAATCGTGCCATGTCATCAACCAAATTTCTATCACTAGTGATTGAAATGTAGGGGGGTGATATCACTAGTGATGGAATTCTACCACTCCCAAATTTAAAAATATTTACTCTCAAATCACAAACAACAAGTGTCCACGTGTCCAGAGCATATGCAGATGCCTTCCTTTCTCTTTCATGAAACACACGTGTCATGCCCACATGCAACATGCAGATGCCTTCCTTTCTCTTTCAACGCGTTATACAAATAACGCGTTTTGTTTTTAACGCGTTATATTAAGTCCGGCGGCGGTGTTTCGTGATGGTTCAACGCGTTATGATGGTCCATAACGGACCACCCCGCCTCCCCTTATGATGACGAGAATCATCCTACACCCCCATGAAATACAAAAGATACAAACATTGTAAAAGACTGAATTTCGTGTTTAAGGTTTTGTACATACAAGAACTAAAATAATATATGTTGATCTCTCCTCGGTTCCTGTTCCACAACGTCCAAGGGCTAATCCCCCACCAGCCCAAACTATCCTTTTATATAAGCCTATAGATTAGTTATTAGGCCCAATATTGAAGTCCAGTTATTAAAGCTAGTATAGCCCAAGTCCGATAAGCAGTTTTCATCACATACGTATGTTGTAGCCTGTACTTTAGGAGGTGAAACTAAAACAGTTTGAAGTTTGATAAATTATCATCTATTTGTCTCAATTCATTTTTTAGTTGTTTTGTTTTTAGTTTATTCTCTCTATAACCTACAAAATACAAAACCTATCGTGATTATATATTTCGTAGTTATATTAACATATTTATTAAGTAATTTATATGCAAAACAGGTACATAAGATGTACTGATCCGGATGTACTCAAATTCTTTTATTAGATCAGGTTAGGTCGAGTCACACCACTAATTTTTTTTTGAACGGCAAATGACAATTACTACTCTATTACACCAATTATTCTAAATTATTCATGTTGTCAGGTTTGAACCTGAGACCTCCTCTCTAAAAGGCAAGTGCATTTATCAAGTGGGTGTACTTTAACCTATCTTAACTTCACCTAAGTGTCAATCAACATTTCTTCCCCATTTCACTCTGCCTCACTTCAAAAAAAAATGGTTTTACGCCATTAACTTTATCTAACCGAACCTTTTAGTGGTTTTTGGTTGGAAAAAAGAAAAGAATAATTTATCCAATCTCTTAACATTCGGTTAACATATTAACATATAACCCCTTTAATACCTTTTAATATCAGGAGGAAATGGTTTGCAATATCAGTTAATATGTCATGTCATTATTAACACCTTAAAATTTAACTATTAGAGTACATCCCATGACCTAATATGAGAACGACTCATTAAATTGTCGTAGACATCTATTTTAAGGAAATGTCTTGTTAATGTTGAGTAGTAAATGCGATTGTCAAAACATCGGGTCACATCAACATAATTATATTATTTTTATTATTATTATTATTATTATTATTATTATTATTATTATTATTATTATTATTATTATTATTATTATTAAACGGCAAACTTAAACACCCGCTAAATCTACTTCTAGACAATTACATCAATGTCTAGTACGGTATAAGAACTCACACCACTTGGAGTGGGTGTGGGAATAAGCAAAACCTTACAACACTCAAAATGTAATAAAAAAGCTCGATGAGCGCCGTAAATCAAATTCCATGGATATGTGACATTTTTGTTGGTTCAATCAATCGTGCAGCATAAATTTCACAATGAAGTGTCATTAAATCGTTATTTTACTTCAAAGTCCTTTTAAAAGGTGATTTTTTTCAACACATGTCAAGTTTCTAATTAGCTTCTGTAGAAAGCCAATTATTTCTAAATGGTCATAGTTAGAAGGTCGTTTAGGTCTAATAATGGGCAAAAAAAAAAAACTATTTATCAAGAGTTGCACATTGGACTGTCGATCCGTAAATGCCATTGTTATATACAATATTATGAACATCAAAGAACAACCTATGATTATTGTGAACGATGTACTTATAAAATGTTACAAGGATTAATGTAATCTTGATCAACGACATACCAAACATCGCATCTGTGGCATGTTCTTGGAGTTGAAGGAACAACAACATCAACTTTCTTCTCATCTTTCTTTTCATCTTTCTTTTCGTCTTTCTTCTCATCTTTTTTGTCATCTTTTTTCTTTTCTTCTTTAGCAGGTCCAACGCTTACTATGTGTGCAGATTTTCTACACTTTCTCACCTTTCTGATGATGGATACAGGATCAGCTTCACCAATTACGGTTGCTGTGTTTTTTGAAACATCAAGAACTATCGAGTCTATTCCCTTAATGGATGATATCAACATCATTACTTTCTTCCTGCACTTTAAACAAAGTAGATCCACTGACAAAACTGTTTTCTGCAAACACAAATGGTTAACTTAACTCATCTTCTCACTGACACCATGTTCAATGACCCACCATAGTAATAAACAAGACTTGAAAGCAAAAAAATGTATAATGGCGATTTTTTTTCGTGAAGTCTCGAAATGTGTTTGGCTTCTAAGTGATTGGTACTAACGGATGCAAATAGTGTTTAGGAGGATCTAGTACGTTTTGACAGAGTCTATGATGAGTTGGCAAACATGTATTAAGAGTATTCACATTCGGTAATTCAACTAGCGAATCACCTAGAAGCCAAACATATTTCAAACTTACTCCAAACCACCTAAACATAGTAAACTCCGATGAGTGATGACATAAAGTGGTGAGTAAAATACGCTAGTATGTAAAACACAATACACAGGCTGAGGCAAATTGTGTTGAAATTGAGAAGATGAATGAACCTTTGCCGTAACAGACATGGTTAATAACTGCAAAATATATATGTATATTATTGCTATATACTCTTGGATTTGATTCCAATAATGATATGAACAAATTGTCTTCCTACATGTATATGCAATAGAGAGAGGAACGAATGTATGGATATAGTTATGCCAGTTAGTGAGTATTAAATGGTTCACCTATTAAGTCCGGTACACATTTAATTATGTATTGGTTGGTTAACATTTACTATGATATATTGCATATTGTCACATCCACAGCCAGTTAATACCGCCAAAATCTCTATAAATACTAAATTATTTCAGAACTCGCGTTCAGATGGTTTACCAACCTAAGAAGTCATATGGGGATGATCATAGGCAAACAAGCCATAGTTCTTGAATAGAATATATATGTTAGGGTCACATGAATTATCTTAGTTAGAATTAACAACATCACAATTGACAATTATCAACTTTCTGATTGGGACTTTGACTTTTCCTTTTTTATGTTATTTTTGTGTTTTTGTATTTTTTATGCTTTTACCCCTCAACTTATAGCATTTACACTTATAATCCCTTAACTTTCTAAATATTTTTATATACGTGTCGGTATAAATTGAACTTGATTTACGTTTCAACGTAAATTTTTTTTTCTGGAAATGAGTTGTGTCAAATATAATACGTTTTCGTGCTTATTTTTATGTACGTTTTCAATTGGTTTACGTTTTGACGTAAATTTTGTTCGGAAACGAGTCGGGTCAAATATAATACGTTTTCATTAGACGATATAAATTCGAGTCATTTTACGTTTCGACACTGCTACAACGTGTTGTGTCATTCTTTAACTTAAAGAAAACACTATTTTCTTGCGTACTTATATTTATGCACGTGTCGGTATAATTCAAGTTGGTTTACGCTTCGACGTAAATTTTCTTCGGAAATGTGTCGGGTCAAATATGATACGTGTTTATGCTTCTTTTTATGTACGTTTATAGTCGGTCTACATTTTGATATAAATTTTTCTGAAAACCAGTCGGGTCAAATATAATACGTTTTCATTAAACGATATAAATTTGAGGTACTTTACGTTTCAACACACTACATTTCCATTTAAATTTTGTTAAAATTGAGTCGCCCCCGCCGTAGAGCGCGGGGGTAACCCACTAGTTTATTATATAGATAAGATCCATTGTAATTTTCCTTATTATAACTAGAATTCAGGGGCGGCTCTTGGCCGGCCAACCCATGCCGTCGCTCAAGTCCCAAATTTTTAAAGGGCCCAAAAGGTTTCTTTAAGCTTTTAAATATATATTAAATGATATATTTAATATATGCATCCAGTTATTATGCCAAAGAGTGTTTGTGGTGGAGTGGAAAAACCATCTCAAGATAATGTAAATGTCTCAAGTTCAAGTCTTGGCTCCATTACGAAGGTTTTATTTTTTCAATTCATTTAATAAACACAATTTTGGGCCCAATTTTTTTTGGTCACCCAAAGCCTAATTTTTTTTGAAAATTCTCGGGACGGCTCTGCTAGAATTTATTATAAGATTCGTCTTTGATTGATCACAATGTAGAAACCAAGGCGGAACTCATGCAACTTAGCATGATATGAGGTCAAATCAATATCCAATTGAGCTTTTTCCGGATCACAATGCAACTTAGATCAATCTAATTTGGTAAAATTCATTTTTGTTTAATATGAGGTCAAATCAATATCCAATTGAGCTTTTTCCGGTCCAAACACCCATCAATATGGGTTGTTGAATGATCGGGATGTGCCATAATGACATTTCTTAATTCCATGGTGATGGTAGCATATATATAGAATTCGCAAAACATTTTTGTTACCTATTGCATAGAACACGAATATTCATGGATCGAGCCGATCCTGTTATTACATCGGTTATGTAGAAATTAAAACCACTCTTCTTCTATGTTGGTGACCATGTCAGGATAAGTTTTCTACTCGATAGAGACTACTGCTTCTTGTTTGGAATGGGGTGCGAGTATACTTCCTATATCTCAAGGGGGTTTAGGTGTGACTGAAGTGAAAATGTTTAAATAATGGGGATTGAAATTGAAGAAAATAATAATGGCATGTCGAAAAAAACTTTCTTCACCTGGGTGTGACACACACTCCTAAAATATAATATTGAGGATTGAAATTCGCAAATTAAAAATGTATTTTACAAAATAGTGGTATAAAGCTGGTTAAAAGTTTGATTAGTAATCATCCCTAATTTCTAGCTTATGCATGCACATTTCATTCAGCATGTTTTAATTATTCAATTTCAACACGTACATTCAAATTATACATCAACTAGTTGTTTAGCCCGCGTTACGCTGCGGGTCTTAGTATTTTTCTTCTAGTATTTCACACCAGTGTTTGGTTTTGTTGTTGCTGGCCTACGCCTAGGCTGATCTACGTATGTTTTTGAGGCAGTGGCATGTATTCGTTGACGATGTATATATTGTAGCATGATTGGACAGTAATGATGTTGTCTAAATGTTCCTGCTCGCTTAACGCACATGTCACCAGTATTGCGCCTGCATATAGGCGCGATAGATGATATTAGTGTGCAAAATATTCAAAACATAAAAATACATAAAAAAAAAAAAAAAACACCTTCAGGCAAGATCCAAGAATAAAGTCTAAATCTAATTCAAAGCCAAAAAAAAGTGAAGGCAGCAAGCTCCCAATCTTTTCTAAAATACAAAACAAAAGAAAGAAATTAACTGTAAGTTATGAGTACCAAAAAAAATTAAGATGACGCAACATTAGTGATGTTTCTGTGTACAAGCTCAATAACTGTAATGTATGAAATAGAAAGCCAACCAAAGCTGATGTATTCCTAATTTTTCACAATAATGAATCAACAAATTATCAAAGGTATAGTTTAGATAAGAAATTAGCAAACTTTTAACGGTTCAAGCACCACTGTCACGTATGGGTTCTCAAAATTTTCTACAAAGCATATGCACCAAGGAACCAAACAGGTTGATAAAATCCAACGTATGTATACGGTCCATAATGGATACTGACCTTAATCCATATCTTTTAAATCAATATTAATAATTAAAACTATAGCTTAATAATCTATTTCTTTCGATAAAAAAGTAACCATATTACTAATTAAACAACGTTGCTTAGATATATAAGAATATATGTATATAAACACACACTCACACACATAATTTGGGGTTTAATTTAAACGTGCTAAACGAGCGAGCCAACGGGCCTACTAATGAGCGAGCCACGAACCTAACCTACTTTGGCTCGGGTTCGGCTCATTTACAAACCGAGCCAGCTCATTTACAAACCGAGCCAGCTCATTTAAAACCAAGCTGACTTTGAGCCGAGCTTTTTTCGAACTTTCTTCAAACGAACTTCGAACAAGCATCGAGCCACGGGCTTTTTAAACAGCCCTAGATCCATTTAGTTAGTCTTGGATTAGATTATACTAGCTATGATCCATTGACATGTCTAAGTGGGCTCTATATGTTTCCCCAATATTTATCATTTCTGTATATTTACACTAGTAGGAAAGTCATGCGATGCAGCGGTGGGGACAGTTTACAACGTGTCCTCGTTTTCTGTTAGCTTATCAATTCCCGATTTTAACAAAATTTAAATAGAAACACAAACGCAACAGTACCTCCAACTAACATATTAAAAAAGGTACTAAGAATTAAAATATTATAGTGGGATTCCCCCGTCCTACGCGACAGGAATTAGGTCAATACCGCGGTTTGGTTCGTTATGGTACCGACACTCATTATTACATCAAAAAGAGAAAACCCAAAAAATAAAGTTGTTATTTGCCCAAAATGATATCACCATATATTTTTACATTGATGGAAACCATAAAACCTAATACTGGTACCGTTACCGATATTGTTCGGTTGGAATCCGTTTGGTTCGTTGCTTTATCAGCCCTTGTATAGCCAACTTCTTTTTCAACAAAATTTATATCGGGTCGAGTAAAAAAATAAAACAATTGTATGTAGCCTTTTTTTAAAGGCTAACAACACAAGTATTAGGTGAAAATCAAATTAAATAAAAACTAAATGTGTTAAAATCATTTATCTGTAATACCTTATGGGGTGAAATTAAAGATACTTGTATATTTTTTTAGTTATATAAATTACTAATCCTTTTCATCATATTGATTTAAATGGTTCATCTACACCTTTGTATTGGATTTCAGAATATAAAAAATATTTTGGTACTTATTTTAAATATTAAAACTTTCGGTTAATGCATATTATCGAAGTTGCTTTGTCAAGTGGGTTTGTGGGAACTGCTTTGATTATAAGACCTGTAGTCGTTGTGATTTTCAAAGCCAAACACTCCCTACACACGCGCTGAACGGCCCCGGTGGGCGTTTTTGATAGAAAAAAGTCAAAGGGCGTCCAATATTCCACGCCGGAAGGGGGAAGATCTTGACCAATTGAAACGTTGCAACGGTAAAAAAAACGGCTAGTTCATTTATTTTTTTTATTCATCCATTTTTTATATAAATACCCTCATCCCTTATTCATTTTATACATACCATAACCAAATAACTCTTTCACCCACAAAATTTTATTCAACCTTCACTCATTTTATAAAAAAATGGATTCCCCCACTTCCTCTTCGTTCATTGCAAATTATTACTACAAAAATTTCTTAGCGGATGAGGATGACTCGACCGATGAGGAGCTCGAGCAAGAGGCGGTTACGAGTGCGTGTGAACTAGCGGCTCGTTATTCTAAACATTGTAGCGAGCCTCACCGTGAGAGTTTACCAAGAGAATATATTCAACGAGACCAACAAGCGGCAAACGACCGGTTCATAAAAGATTACTTTGCTGAAGCGCCTACTTACCCAAACCCCGAATTTTTTAGGCGTCGTTTTCGGATGAGTAAACGTTTATTTCTACGCATCGTTGAAGACTTGGAAAACACGTATGATTATTTTAAACAAAAGGCTGATGCGAAAAAAGGTACTTGGATTCACCGGTATTCAAAAGTGTACTTCAGCTCTACGGGTCCTTGGGTACGGAAACACAACTGACATCAACGGCGAATATTTAAAAATGGTCGAGAAAACAACGCGAAATACCTTGGAGCATTTTTGTTAAAGAACATTACTATTTTATTATTTATTTACATGCATTCATATTTTTTTATTTTTTTATTATTTACATGCATTCATATTTTTTAACTTGGGTTAACGTTATAGTTTTTGAAAGGTGTTATAGAGTTTCATGGTCCCCGTTATCTGAGAATGCCCACTTGGTCCGACCTTCAAAAAATTTACGAGGTCCATGCTGAGCTCCATGGTTTACCGGGCATGATCGGAAGCTTGGATTGTCGACATTGGCAGTGGTATAATTGTCCGACCGCATGGCAGGTCAACACACACGAGGTGATCAGGACGGACCAACTTTTATTCTTCAAGCGGTTGCCTCACAGGACCTTTGGGTATGTTCGACTTACTTTGATGTTGCAGGGTCATGCAATGATTTAAACGTTTTCGAGCAGTCTCCATTGGTAGAAGACTACATATTTGGTCGAGCTGCCAAAGCATCTTTTTATGCAAACGGGAACTACTACTCGCATGAATACTATTTACGCGATGGAATTTATCCGAAGTATTCAATTGTCGTGAAGACGTTCAGGGACCCGTACAATGAAAAAATAGCTCACTGTAAAAAGGTTCAAGAATCTTCACGAAAGGATATTGAGAGATGCTTTGGGGTTCTTCAACAACGGTGATATTATTTAAGAAATCCTTGTCGTGCATGGAGCAAAGAAAAAATGAGAGATCCGATGTATGCTTGTAAAATAATGCATAATATGATTTTAGAAGATGAAGGAAAAGCAATATGCCAGAACTATGTACAGGAAGACGTTCAGGAATATCCACAAGAAACAATGAAAGAAGAAGTGAATAATGCACATGAATTGCGGTCTCAAGAGGCACATTATGAGTTAGCGCTTGATTTGGTCGAACACGTGTGGTCAGTTCGTTATATTCCAAACGAGGGTGAGCAAGAGTCAGATGACGAAGATGGCGGGAATGGCGAAAGCTAGGCGAGAATTATCTCCTTCCACCATAACTCACCATAGCTGACCTCCGTCCAACCACCACAACCCACGAACACGCCACCGTAAGCAGTATTTGGTTGCAAAATCGAAGCCATTTTTATGACGGTTCGTCAAACTCTGCCCACTACAATATCTTATTATTTTGTGGTATCAATTGGATGCTTTTTTGATTCGAGATTAAATGGATTGCGTTTTACGGAAGAGGTTGAATGAATTGTGTTTTATGGAAGAGGTAGAGTTATTATTAGGACATAATTGTTTGGTCAGTGGCCTTGAATATGCTTGGAACAAAGTCCACAATCTCAAGGCAAGTCCATTACATTTTATAGTATTGATTCATTATTTATCCATTTCCTTTTTATATTGATCCATTATTTTATAATTTCAACAGTGGGCTTAAATCTGTTTGGAATAAAGTCAACAAACTCAAGAGCAAGACATTGCGTTTTATGATAATGACCCATTATTTATCCATTTGCCTTTTTTATATTATTGTTGAATTATTTTCTGCATTCTGTTTTTATCCATAATCTATATCTATATCTATATCTATCTATACTATATAATAAAAGAAACTAATAAATGGACACTTGTCATTATTCTAAACCATCATTAATTATATATAATAATTATTTAATTTAAATTATTAAATTAATATGTTTCAAACATTTAATAAATTACGGATAAAGTTCCATAAAACATCTTATTATTTATTTATATTAATTACTAGGTTAGAAATTATATCTTAATTCCTTAACCGTAGATAATTATTATTTAATTTAAATTATTAAATTTATAGTAAAATGTACGAATAGTCCCTGCGGTTTTGTAAAATAACACATATAGTTCCCAACTTTTGGATATTACACCGGTGCTCCTTGTGGTTTGACAGTTTGTTACTCGGATAGTCCCTGAAGTGGATGGGGGTTATTTTTCTCAGTTAAGTGGGTATGAAATGACCTTAATGCCCTTATTATATTAATAAATATTAAAAGATAAAGTTAACTCAAGTATCCCCACCCCACCCTCACCCTCACCACTTGCAACTCCCTCATCGATACTCGGATAGTCCCTGAAGTGGATGGGGGTTAGTTTTCTTAGTTAAGTGGGTATGAAATGACCTTAATGCCTTTATTATATTAAAAAATATTAAAAGATAAAGTTAACTCAAGTATCCCCACCCCACCCTCACCCTCACCACTTGTAACTCCCTCATCGACACACGCCTTCTTCGTGCATTTTGCAAAAGTTGGGGACTATATGTGTTATTTTACAAAACCACATGGACTATCCGTGCATTTTACTCTTAAATTTAAAATATGTTTATCTAATTGGATAATTGCTATATGCCTTATCTGGACATTTCAACATTTTTTAGAACAATAAATTAAGACCACTATTATTTAAATAAAACTTGGGTTATTAAATGCATGTTCACATGACTGTTAAAACTCGTGAGAAAATCGATGATACAATATGTCTTTTAATCAACGGTTCAAATGCTTTCATATTTGTAAACTTGACAAACATCACAAGTTTTGATCATACATGACACAAAATTTTGTTTGGATGTCAGAAAAGCGTCGTAAAAATATATTTATCTAATTGGATAATTGCTATATGCCTTATCTGGACATTTCAACATTTTTTTAGAACTAATAAATTAAGACCACTATTATTTAAATAAAACTTGGGAAATGCATGTTCACATGACTGTTAAAACTCGTGAGAAAGTCGATGATACAGCCTGTCTTCTAATCGATGGTTCAAATGCTTTCATATTTATAAACTTGACAAACATCACAAGTTTTGATCATACATGACACAAAATTTTGTTTGGATGTCAGAAAAGCGTCTTAAAAATATCGTTTTATAATTGTTAAATCTTCGTTATTAACTATTTGATTTTTTATTTACTTAACCCGTGTAATACACGGGATTATAATCTAGTATCTTATATTTGATCCATTGCGTTTAGAGATATATGATATCCTAGATATAAAATACATATTTTATGATTTTTATCCATCATTTCTTATTACCTATAAAAAAATTCGATATAACATACATAATTTTTTTTATTTGATCCATTGTGTTTTATAACACAATAAAAAACACATTTTTATGTTTTTAACCTATTGCGTTTTATAAAAAAAACACATTTGGTGTGTGTTTTTTGTCCATTGCGTTAAAAAAAAACACTTTCTTCTATGTTTTTAGTCTATTGCGTTTTAGAATAAACACATTCTTTTGTGTTTTTAGTCTATTGCATTTTTGAATATACACTTTCTTTTGTGTTTTTAGTCTGTTGCGTTTTAGAAAGAACACTTTCTTTTATATTCTAGTCTATTACGTTTTAGAAAGAACACTTTCTTTGTGTTTTTAGTCCATGGCGTATTGGAAACGACATTTTTTGTATGTTTTAAATCCATTGCGTTTTAGAAATAACAATTTCTTTTGTGTTTTAGTCCACTGCATTTTAGGAAGAAAAATTTGTTTTGGGTTTTTTTATCCACTGCATTTAAAAAAAAACACTTTCTTTTGTGTTTTTACTCCATTGCGTTTTAGAAAAAAAAATCATTTTTTTGTGTTTTTTGTCCATTGCGTTTTACGCATCTGGGTTATCGAAATTTTTTTTCCAAAGTAAAGCAATAGTGTGTTCGTTTTAAGATAAAAAACGCTCGTTTTTATGGTGCAATTTTTATAAAAAAAATAATGTCTTATGAAAAAGTTATTAACGTTTTAAAAACGAGAGGGAATTGGAGTAGTGATAAACTATTGACTTAGATGGACTAGAATACCATTAGAAAATCTCACACCCCTAGTTGTTTTTGTTCAATTAAATTCATTTAATCTAAACCCTTTATTACTCAACTGATGTCACTTGATTTAAAATAAAATAAATATAAAATGAAATAAATTAAAAAACAAAATTCTTCAAATACATAAAATTAAACATAAAAACTAAATACAATTCTATCACACCTTTACTAAATCATTTGTATCATTCATCACACAATCACATTTCCATCATTTGATATAAAACAAAATAGATATTAAATGAAATAAACTAGGTTTATCATCGTCGTCGTGTTGCGGCGAACTACTTTTGTTATTTAGTCTGTGTTTACATGTGTTTTGAAATCACTACGAACGCGTTGCGCACGGAACCACTGACAAGAATAAAAAGAAAATCTAGACAAAAAAACTAAAATAACCGAAAGAAAATCAACCAAAAAAGTTGTATGATAACGATACTGTTCGTATGAAACCCATGGTCAGAGATGAGCAAATGGTACTGGGTAGAGGTACCGAAAGATCTTAAGTACCAATTCAGTACCCACTTTTGACGTTTCTGTAACCAGTTCACTACCGGTTTTTACCTTCATATACCAGTAATTTAAGCGGTATTTTCAGTACCAGTACCGATTCGGTATCGGTTGGCACCAAGCTCATTCCTACCCCTGAAACTAAAAAAAGAAATCACTAAAAGTTGAAGAAAATCAACAAAAAAATTTGTACGATACCGTCGTTGTTCGTACGGTACCAGTGATTAGGGATGAGCAAATGGTACCGGGTAGCATTTGTTCCCAACCCGTAATAAAAAAAATAATTAAAGTTAAGAAAAACAATAAAGAAAATAATATTAAAATAAGAAAATTACTATTCATTAGCTTTGTTTATTAAGAAAAAATAATAATATTAAAATATGCGATAAACTGGATGTAGGTGTGTTACCTCAAATATAGATTGCTGATCACCGATGGAGAGTAGGTTGCAACAATGACGATGAACAACAACCTTTATCAAGTTGAATCTGAAGCTTTGGGAAAGATCATGATGATAATTGAAGGTATGCGATTATGGGAGAGATGATGGAAGGTGGGTTGAAGATATGGCGGGTTGTGGGAGATATACTCGCCATCTTTTTGACGAGGGTAAAACTGCAACCCTAAATAAGAACGTGGCTTTCATTCTTCTTTTCTCTCCCAATCTTCCCGATTTGAGAGGAAAACAATTGAACACTAAAAAGACCTCCCATATCTCTTCTCTTCTCTCCCTTTCTTCCCATAAAAAAACTCTCGAACACCATTACCCTATTTTTTCCTTCCAATTATTTTCTCTTCTCTAATTAAGTGAATCTAACGCGGCGTAAAAAATAACCGAAAGAAAATCAAGCAAAAAAGTTGTATGATAATGATGTTGTTCGTATGAAACCCATGGTCAGAGATGAGCAAATGGTACTGGGTACCGGTACCGAATTTTCCGAACCGAAAGATCTTAAGTACCAATTCGGTACTGACTTTTGGCATTCCTGGTACCAGTTCACTACCGGTTTTTACCTTCATATACCAGTATCGTAACCGGTATTTTCAGTACCAGTACCGATTCGGTATCGGTTGGCACCGAGCTCATCCCTACCCCTGAAACTAAAAAAGAAATCACTAAAAGTTGAAGAAAATTAACAATAAAATTGTACAATACCGTCGTTGTTCGTATGGTACCCATGATCAGGGATAAGCAAATGGTATCGGGTAGCATTTGTTCCCAACCCGTAATAAAAAAAATCATTAAAGTTAAGAAAAACAATAAAGAAAAGGCAAATTGGATTTAAATAATCCCAATTCACTGTTATTGGCCAATAATAATCCCAACTCATTTAATCACCAATAATAATCCAAACTATTCACTTTTGTTTGTAAATACTCCCAACTAAAAAAACACTAACTAGGTTAAAAAATTGCTGACGTGGCAGGTGACGTGGCATGCCACATCAGCAAATTTGCTGACGTGGCAGTTGATGTGGCATTTTTTTGATGATGTGGCAGCTGATGTGTCTGTCTACGTGGCATTTTGATGACGTGGCAACTGATGTGGCAGGTGACGTGGCATGCCACATCAACAATTTTTTAACATAGTTAGTGTTTTTTTAACTGAGAGTATTTTACAAACAAAAGTGAATAGTTCGGATTATTATTGGTGATTAAATGAGTTTGGATTATTATTGGTCAATAACAGTGAGTTGAGATTATTTAAATCTAATTTGCCTAAAGAAAATAATAAAATTACTATTCATTAGGTTTTTTTAAGAAAAAATAATAATAATAATAATAATAAAATAATAAAATTAATAATCATTAGGTTTTTATATATATATATATATATATATATATATATATATATATATATATATATATATATATAACAAGACATTCTTTAAATACATAAAATTGAACATACAAACTAAATAAAATGCTACCACACCATTAAAAACCTATAAATAAGCAACATAAGTATGCATAAGTTAGTTGTACTTTTAGCTTTGGGGAGTGTTTCAAAAAAAATGGAATTTTCTTTTTTAACCCTAAAGTTTTAATCTTTGACAATTTAAGTTTAAAGTTTTAATCTTTGTTAATTTAACCCCTTTGATTAATTTGATTTTTCACTTCTAATTCAAAAGTTTCCATCTTTTACAATTTACCCACTTTGATTTTTTTAACTTTTAACTCAAAGCTTTTCATCTGTTGCAACTTTGGTCCCTTATACTTTTAATCTTTCGCGAAGTGTTGTAATCTTGGCTTTCAGGGTTTTTTCAAAGAAAAATGGTTATGCATATGGTTGTTGTAACCTTGGCTTTGAGGGTTTTTCAAAAAAAATTAATTCTTTTTTCTTTTCACCCAAAAGTATTTCATAAATTACTTTAACCCAAAACTATTTGTTTTTTTTTTACTTTTAACCCTAAACTTTTTTATCTTTTACAATCTATCCTCACAACTTTTTTTACTTTCAACTTTGGTCCTTTATAGTTTTCATTTTACGCAAATTTTTCGCTTTATGCTTCGTTCTAAATTTTATGACTTAACACATCGCAACATGCGTCTTTGTTTTAACGTTTTTACGTTTCGTTCTAAATTTTGCGAGTTAACACGACGCAATGTGTGTGTGTGTGGGTGAACGTTTTTACATCGTCTATTTTTCCCATTTCACAGGTTCAACATAACGTGCGGGTCCTAAATCGACTTCGTTATAACTAAAGAATCCCCACCGCATTGCGGCGGGTCGTAATTCTAGTTATTAAATATTTTGCACCACTCATCACACTATCACATTTCCATCACTTGATTTAAAACAAAATAGATATAAAATGAAATAAATTTAAAAAAACAACATTCTATAAATGCATAAAATTAAGCATAAAAACTGAATAAATAAAGAGATTAAAAAAAATAAAATTTTAAGAAACTATTGTAAACATAAAAATGTTATAATTTTACAATTTTTTATAATGTAAAAAGTAAAATAAAAAATGTTATCATTTTATAAAGTTTATTGTAAATTACCGGGTTTATATCCCGAGTTGTGAAATAAAATAATCAGGAAAAGTTTTTAGCTTTAAAAAGATCCTGATGATAAACTTCCGCTGCTAAAATCAATTAAATAGATATCACGGGATTTCTGTCCCGCGGCTCCGGAAACGGGTCAAACCGGGTCGGGGCCGTGACACAAGTCAAGATCCGATAGAATACAGGTAACAGTCTAAATCTTCAATTACTAATGTTTGTTATTGATCCTCTGTTCTGATTCTTAAGGTTTTTGCGTTGTTGAAATTAGGGTTTCTTATTTTCTCTTGATTGTCTTTCTGATTTACAGATTGTAATTGTTGATAATCTTTTTTTTTTTTTTGGTTTTAATGTTTTCCTTTTTCCGATGTTCTTCATAATTCATTTACACCACTAATTTTGATATCATCGGATTTTCCCTGAGTATGTATGTCTGATTAATGTTTTAAATTTTTGACTGATTTCCATTTATTTATATGTTCTTCGTTTTGGAGTCCTTACGTCTTTTGTACTGATTTCCATTTATTTACACGTTATTCGCCATCGGATTATAAAGTGTGTCATTGTACCTAGGGGTGCTGATGAGTTGAATTGTATTTCTCCCCCATTGCAACTGTCTGATGATGTCGGTCAACTTCAGTCTGATGTACCACATAATGCAAATTCTATCTTAATTCATTTGTCTGATAATGATAAAGACTTAGTTGATGACATGGATGGTACTTCTGGTATTGTTGAGCCTTTAGATCATGGTTCTGATAGTGTTGACTCAATCAATGATGATGAAGAAAGCGTTACTGATGGAGGTTTGGACAATCTTAAAACTGAGCCTAACTACTACCCATTTAAGTTTGAGTGGGAATATGATCAACCTTTTGTAAGTCATGTGTAGTCATGATTTTTTAGTCTTTTGACAAACATTCATGATTCGTTTTTAACTATGTGATATTTGTTTTTGTTAAGCGTCTTCCTGCTCCTCTTGCGGTGGTTTCTCGAATTGTCATGTCCATGAAGATGATCGTGTAGAATTTGGAAGGTGTGGATACTGTTATTTCATTTCGAGCTAAGAAGCATGGAAATGGCTTTACGTATATTGCTAATCAGTGGCGAAAGAAAATCTTGAAGCCTAATGGTATCAATCCACCTGAGAAATGCACTTTTGTTTTCTATTATTATTCCAACTTATTTGTTTATTACATAAATTTAACCAAAAAAAGTGTTGTATATGTACCATAAAATAATAATTATAACTGTAAGCTAAATAGTAACTATACTGATTTAAATAATTTTGAGTTTTTTTTTAAATAATTTTGAATTTCAAATTTCAAACATACATTTACATAATATTTTTTTAGAATTTAAATTCAAATCTTTAACATATTTGAATGCTTATTTTTGGTAAATTTATTAAATTATCTTTCTCATATAATTATCATTTATTTTTTGTCAATTGAATAATCTTATATTAGATTTAATATTCAATTGTCAAAAGTTACATCTTTGTAGTAATGTCATACATTTACAAAATATTAATTTAAATTTTAAATTTAAATTCAAATCTTTAAAATATTCGAATGCTTATTTTTGGTAAATTTAAGAATTATCTTTCTCCTATAATTATCATTTATTTTTGGTAAATCGAATTATCTTATATTAGATTCAAAATTCAAATTTCAAAAGTTATATCTTTCTATTAATGTCATACATTTACATATTTCTTTAAAATTAAATGAAAATCTTTAACATATTCGAATACTTATTTTTGGTAAATTTCAAAAATTATCTTTCTCATATAATCTATATCTGTTCTATATATATATTCTATATATATAATATATGAATAAAGTGTGGGACACATGTCAATGTTGTGGTGCAACCATTTTAGGTTTTTGGCGGGAAAATGAGAGAAAAGAGTTATTTTTCTACGGATCCTGTGTGTGTTTGATCCATACCCGGTCTTTTGACCCGGGGTATATAAACTATCTAAATAACCTAAATCACTCATTCGCCACATTTCACACGTACAGAACCCTAAATCCATCACTCTTTTCCTTCACGCTTCCTGATTTCCCTTTCTTCTTCATCTTCAAGGCTATGAAGTTCAATCGATTCAATGTGTTATCAACTCGTTTTGTTATATTTGATTGTTGGTGGAAGACGGTAGAGGTTCTCGGAAGTCACAACTGCCCATCCGGTGGCAGTGCTTCGATAGAGGAAGTTGGTGGCGGTGGTGATGGCCTGAAGAGGAACTATGACGGCGACATGGGTTCATTTAGGGTTTTGTCCAACGGTGGTCTTGTGATGGTTGTGGTTCAAGGCACAGGGCGGCGGCTAGGGTTTCACCACCACAAAACCCTAGGAAAGTCTTCGGATCTTTAATCCCAAAAATCATCTCATCCAGGTTTCTTTTGAGATTCTTTAATTGTTACGATATTGGTTTTCTTGATTCAAAGTCATATGATGTTTGAAATCTTATTACAGGTTCGTGTTCTTCACTTCTTCCTCTCTTAATTTTCCTTTGCTGTATGATTTTCTATTAGTTCGTTACTTTAAGGTGAATGAATTACTTGATTTCTGTGTATATATATATTTTACTTTGCAGTATGATTTTCGATAAATTCGTTACTTTGTGGTGAAATGGTTACTTGATTTCTGAATATATATGTATGTATAGCTATCTCTTTCTCTCTCACACACACGCACACACGCATGCAGTTTGATTGTGTTAACGATTTTTGTTATGAATTTTTATGAATTGATGTTTTTGGTTGAAAAATTGAAGGTGTCCAGTTGAAAATTGTGATATTTCTGTTAGGTAGGCTGCAAATATTACTTCATTGCATAAAATTGGTCACCTCTTGATCCAGGTGCATATGTTTTGAAGAATAATTAATTTTAATATATGTAGCTCAGTTACTATTTTAGATATTTAAAACTAACACTTAAATGTTTGACTTACTCTGCAATGTTGTTTGCTATTGTAGATGAACAATCCAAGATTCTGCCAAGCGATAAAGACTTGGTGAGGCAAAACATTTTTCTTTCTATAGCGAGTTCCTCCATTGTTGAGGTAAAAATGACTCATTGATCGTTTGTAAATGTTGTGTTGTCTTCCTCTATTTGTAATGTATGCGGTTGCTAATTATTTACAGGACATATTTGGGTGAGTGTCTCAATATAATAATACATGCTGATTTACGGAACAATGGTCGGTTCTTATGCACCGGGCGACATATAATTTGCAAGATCAGCGGCAAATATATGGATCACTTTTTGTGCTTAGAATAAAGATGAGTAAGTACTATGCTCTATGAACTACCAATATATGAGCTAGAGTGCCACATCCACGTTACAAGTGATTTTTTTAGTAGCGGGTCAGATTGCATACCGTAGGTAACATTTAAGGTTGTAAATTGTTTTTTTGAAGGTAAGACACCGACTAAAAATGTGTACATATAAAATCCATGCCGCATCGCGCGAGCCAACCATCTGAATGGGAAGATGTTCTTATAAGGAAATTTAAGAAACTAAATCAAGATCTTACTGCTTTTTTTATGCAACCTTGAGGATGAAACTCAACAAACAAAGAACACATAAGATCAAGTTATTTGATAATGAATCAAGTGCTGATTGTGCTCTTTATTGAGCTATTTCGTTGTTCTCCTGTCACCATTCTTAAAACTGAACTGTTTCTTTTTTATTTCATTTATGGCTAATTGATGTTTGATCCGTTCGATATCTCAATTGTAGGGCTTTTGATTTGAGAAGTCATGGGGACGTTGGTGGGGTTCAGAGCTTTGACGCTCCGGCAGGCGGTGATAATGGCTGCGGTGTTGGAGTTTTCTGGCGCGTTGTTGATGGGTGGGCATGTGACTAATATAATGGAGTTTTCATAGGGACGTTGGTGGGGTCTGGAGCTTTGACCACTTTGATCGGAGTTACAGTGGTACGAAACTCACTTTCTCACTAGATTTACTTTTTCAACCAGAAATATGATGCTTTTTTGTTGATTTAATGTTAATCAGATTATGTTATTGGAACCAGCTAAGGCTTTGAATCTATACAATGGGATCCATGGCTTAACAATATTCTAGACGGATCTATCTTGGGATTCTACTCTTCGGTAGGCATCTCAAACTTTCCGTTCTTTGAACTGATCTCAAAATGCTGACATAATGAGATGATATAAATTAAAGTTACATCCTTCATTTCTGACTCTTACGTATATGATTTAGGTTTTCAAATATAGCATATCAGTAGCTGATATTGGGTATATGTGTGTATCTTCTATCATATCTGTATCCGTACATGAACTTGGACACGCACTTCACAAGGTTATCACTTTCATCCCATTCTTCACAATTTTGTTACATAAATAACTTTTGTAATAACCATAGCATACTTTAATGAGATGGATTTTGTGGGTTTCTTTTTTACATTCATTGCAAATACAGTGATCAAAGTTATAAAAATGATATTTTATTAGAACAGTTTAGGATTTTGTGGGTTTCTTTTTTTATGATTTGCGATATTGGTTTGGTTTTCGAAAGCAATATGTGTATATTAGGGTTTCCGAATAAATCCGTAGATGTTATTTTTTTTTCAATTCAATATTTGGGATATACATGCTTCGCATTTTGAAAGCAATAGTTGTGGTATCTCTGTGCAAAACCCTAAGAACCTGCAAACTTTTTAATTATTGGATCTCAAGATCATCCATTCATCTCAACCATGTTTTACAAAGACACACTTTAGATTCGATGAATTGTTTCGAGTTAGCTTCGTTCCTTCTAGGTTTTAGTATGTTTGTTCATTTTCACTGATTTGATGACGATATATGTAGTGTAGATCTGGTTGTTTTTGGGTTTGTTTTTAATGATTTGCAATATCTGTGGTTTGGATTTTTTTTAAGCAATCTATGAACAATAGGGTTTCCGAATCATTCCTTAATTGTTCTTATTTTTATTTGGATTCAATCTTTGCGATGTATATGCTTTGCATTTTGAAAGAAATCTATAAACAAGGTGTATAATATTGGGATTTAGTGATTTGTTATATAAACTTATGATTATGGGCTGAATTGAATCACACTTGCATTGTTCCATTGTATTTAAAATTTTGCATACAAGGTGCTCGCTGAAATGCCTGTGTGAAAGGTCTTTTAGTATCAGCATTGGCAGCCAGAGCCGGTGCAGGAGATGGAGCCGGAGCGGTGGCATAAGAGCCAAAAGGTTTCGGTTGTTTGTCGTCTCTGTAAAAATCGACAACTTGAACATCCACACTTCATCGAAGTCGCTCTTGCATCATCGGAAGGTTTCTAGATATATCTGGTACAAACATTTTTAATGCATCTGATGCCAAAATTAGAGATACACTTTCATGAATTCAAGGTTTTCATATGATCTTTTATATATCTAATGTATGTAGTGGTAAATGTAATCATTGCTACTAAGTATTCAAATTTTATGCTAAAATAATGTAGAAATGGTAGTGTTTGGCTTATTTGAAAGCATGGAGATATGTTAAGTTCTGAACTTATTCAAGTAATTTGTTATACTTTATTGGTTGTTGTCGTGGGGTTATGAGTCATATTTTTGTTGATTGCGAAATGAAGCTACAACCACTCATTCATCAAGCATTCAACATCTAGGTTTCAGGTAAAAAAAAAGATTCTTCATTTTTTACGGTCACTATTCTTCAGGTTTGAAGTTAGGGAGTTCTCCACAAATACTAAACTGGTTTTCTTATTCTTCTTTTTTTTTGTCTAGATATGTTTTATAGTGTAGCTTGTAAATAATCACAAGGAAAGGTTGGAGAAATTTTCATTCTTCTGTAGTGGGCTTTAAGTTTGAACTTGACAGGTTGGTATTACTGCATTTGGCCATATGAAGTATTTTTTCGTAAACTCCTAAACTTATGTTATTTTTTTTTCTTTGATACAATATCCATCTCTACTCATCTGTAGGTATGAATCTTTTATTTTTTATGGTCTTTTATATATAGGTTAAATTAGAGACTGAGAGATGGCAAACCTTTGATATTGCAGGTGCTTTTCATTATGTAAACATGCATTCGGTTTGTAATGAATTAGCTAAAATTGTAGTTAGCGTCAAATTATAAAAAAAATATGTGTTTTGTAGTTGCCGCAATGCGCGGGGGCAAATTTGACATTGGGTAACCCGTGTAACACAAGGGTATTTAAACTAGCTTTATATATCTGGTCATGGGGTGGGTACAGTACTGTCTCTCTAGGCTTATGTTGGTGTTGTTTCCTTAGCTCAGTTTGTGAAAACACAATCTGTAAAGCTTGATATCTTGGTACGTTTCAAAACCATGTTCTACAAATCTAGCAATCTTGTATTTTGACCACCCTTTTGCGAAAAAAAATGTACAGGTGAACAATTTTGGGATAGGTGGTGTCGTGGCAGATGAAGTGGCTTTAAGGGCTGCAAGTAATAGTGCCAAAGAGGTAATCGTTTTTACACAACTTATCTTATTTTCATTTTATTATAACTAATTTTCTCTTAATACAGGTGGCTGCAGGAAGCCAAATCGAGTGGGGAAAGATATTAAACGAGTCTTACGAGTTGGCTGTACAATGTGTACAAACAAACTACTATGTGGCGAAAAGGATGGTTGAGCGTTTCATTCCTGTTCTAGAATCATCTGATTCCCCAACGATTGTGAACGTTTCTTCGTCTATCGGGAAGTTAAAGGTACGCGATCCAACTGAAATGCATGCATAAAACATCGATCTCTTATGCTACATATGTATGTGCATTCTTTATGATATGATCTATTATTTCAAGTAATTAATGACTTTTGGAAAAATACTACACCCAATTTATGACCCATTTTCAATGAATGGGCTGATTTGGGCAGTTTTTGTTAGCTTGATGGGTTGATTTGGGTTTACTCAAAGTGTCACTCTTCTAATTAGAATAGAACCAAATGGGCCAATATCATCCACCACACCATATGTCATCACCACAACCTAGGGATGAGCTCGGTACTGCATCAGTATCGAAAGTACCGATCCTGAAAAACATAAAAAAATGGGTACCGGTACCGAAAGTGTTTGGTATGGCATGGTATTTGAAGATAAAAAGTGGGTAAATACCGCACCGGAAAGTACCGATCTCAAAAATCGCAAAAAATGACCGGTACCGAAAATGCTCGGTACACGTGTCGTTTGAAATGATGTATTGGTTGATGTGGTTCTTGGTACAGGTGGATTGTTGTAAAGAACAAAGCAAGTTAGAAATTTTGGGTGCTTGTTTATTAGAGTTGATTGGCTTAATGTGAGGAATTTTGGTGAGGGTTTGTAAGTTGTTAAACTTGTTCTCTATAAGTAAATCTTTGTAGTGAACTTTTGGCTCCTATGTCACTTGCGATTGCGAGAATTAAAATTAGAGTTTAGAGTTTATGTCAATGGTACTATAGCCAGCTTCTGGGCTGAAAAGTTGTTGTATGCATCATCGAGATCTATGTTTATCAAATTGGTTTCTTGGGTTATTTGTATTTTTTGAATGTGTGTTCGTATTTTGGTTGATTCGAATGATTAAGTTATGGTTTAAAAAAATACGCTAAAAATTTATTAAAGGTACATGTATATATATTTAAATGAAATTCGGATATCTAATTGAAATATTTCAAAAACGAAAAATTGTATTCGAGATTCAGTTTAGATTTTTTTTGAAATGCGAAGTTACCAAGCTTTGAACCTTTGTCCTGTCACTCTTAACTCCAATGCCTTTGCCATTAAAACCCCCTGCCCCACCCATGTGTGCGCGCACACAATGTATACCTATTAAAATTTAAATTACCTTTACAAAAGATAGACTAGAAAATCTTTTTATTGTACAAAACATCGAGTCAAATTAGCTTCACCTTTACACTTTTATCCATAAATGTTGGAGTGCCAATGCAGTATATATACGTGTGTATGTGGGAAGTGGACGTTGAAGTTGGCACGTAAAAAGATTCAATTCATGGGTTATTATTATTTTATAGCATAAATAACTAAGCTAATAAAACAATATGACGTTTGAAAACATGTCTTTTTATTTGATTCAAGGACACAATTAAAAGGTTATTAGCTTTACACGAAAACTATGAATACACATGGAGACAAAGTTAGGATATTGATGAAACAGAAAAATAAATTATTGTGGGGAGGGAAAGAAGATACTAATGACTTTGAAAATGTTTATGTATTTTTTTATTATTGAAAACTAAATTTTCCTAACCCGGGATATTCCCGGGTGATAGCCTAGTATTTTTATAAATGATAAATGATATGTAGTTTACATATAGTGAGTGAGTTCTTTGCTTAATTACTTATTTCTATAGATTATTTTATAAATGATATATACTATCTTTTGCTCTATATGTAGGGGATAGCAACTTATTGGTACATTGTGGGTGCCATTCGAATGCATGCCTACATTAATGACAAAAATCGAGAGAAGCATGTCGTCATGGTTGTTCATTTTGGTATGGTGAATCTTTACAAAGGTACATTTTTATTATCTATGTTATATTATTTTTTAATACAACATTGTCATACGTTTCGTTTCATTGTTTACCAATAGAAAACTAATAATATGCGGATTACTTTTTTTGTCATTTTTTTTAATTTAGGTAGACGTGGTTTGTCAACCTCATTTGACATTAGTAGAATGTTCATCAACACTGACATTGATGAAATTACTTCTTTTAAGCAGAGGTATTATAAATATTTTACTTCTTTTGAAATAACATTAGTATTATTTATTACATACTTTAAATTTATTTATTTCTTACAAATTTTCCGTACCTAATTACGAACTAATTCATACGTTTACGTATTCAAAATAAGATAGTTTTATTGAGAAGTTTTTATCATCGCCATCTTCAAGTGACAACATTGGATCCTGTTTGATATCAAGTGATGAGGATGAATTCTTGAATAACACTGATTTTCTGCTCAGCGTCTATCTTAGTATCATTACGCAGGTATGAATACATTCCTATATATGTTATGTTATCATATTTAATATTTTATTTCTAAAAAGTTTCTTTAATAATTTTTTATTTTTTTAAATTTTTGTTTAATTAGAAGAAGATTATGTTGGTTGGTACATTTACCGCAATTTTCTTGGTAAACGAGTGATCGAAGCTGAGGTAATGTCCTGCGGAAATATTGGAACAAGGGTTTTTATTCCGAGGATTAATATGATTAATATGATACCTTCAGATAAAAGAATACTTTTTCAATTTCAACGGATACAATTTCCGTTATCCGTATGTTTTGCAATGACCGTTAACAAGAGTCAAGGACAATCATTATCTAGAGTTGGTCTATATCTTAAAGACCCTGTTTTCACTCACGGTCAATTGCATGTTGCGTTATCAAGAGTTAAGACGAGAGATGGTGTCAAAATTTTAATATTCGTTGACGAAGGAAAACCAACCAATGAAACTGCTAATGTCGTTTACAAAGATATTTTTGGAAATTTATGATGTTTATTTTTTTATCTGTTTCCATTGACTTCAAACTTTGTTTCGTTCTATTGATGTTATAGTATGTTTATGAGATGTTCGTTTATTTTCTATTTCGTAAGTATGTCTTGTATTCATGTGGTTTCTTATGTTATTAGTAATGAAAATTGGGCCTTGAATGTTATAAAATCAGTGGACCGTGTATGCATTTATGAATGACAATATTTACTTAAGTTGTTATTGTTAATATATATGAAGACTTTTTTTAATTTGTTATTCTATTAACAATTATTCAATGTTGTGTAAAAGTTTAATGAAATAATATGTTACATTTTAATAAAAAAACATGTTTATTAACTAATAAAATTAAACTACCCGGGAAACAGTCCCGAGTGATAACCTAATATACTCAATATTCAACCTATCATCTAACCTGCCTTAGTCCAAGCAACTTGTATATCACATATATAAAATTGCACCTAGATGGGTCAAAAGACATTTAGTCGATCATAAGCCTTTATTGGGCAATCATTGTACCCGTTTTAATTTATATTGGATAATTCTTTTCTTGACACAACTTTTTATCAGTTAGATATCTTCATTTTATTATTATTTATCAAAAATTTATATTGGATAATTCTTTTCTTAACACAACTTTTTATCAGTTAGATATCTTCATTTTATTATTATTTCTCAAAAAATGAATACGTGGTTGTTGTAATGATCGAAGGAACAAATTCTGGTATTCTTTCCACCAATAACACATATATAAATACAATAAGGTGTAGAATAAAAATAACAAACTATTTAAAAGAAGTGGGGCACAAAATTTAATTGAAATAAAGTCATAATCTAGTAGTTGACGGTGACCTTTTATTCTTTGAAGTTTTTTTTAAAAAAAAATCTAGTGCTATTATTTTAATATTTTATTGTGTTAGGAAAAAGGAAATAGTTATTAATTAAGAGATATTTAGTCTCATGGTTCAAAGACTTTTAAATTCAATGGCATGCCAGAACTTCGATGTTAAGGTTTGTGATGATTAATCATTTGAGAAAATGTACATTATTAGCGCATATATATATATATATATATATATATATATATATATATATATATATATATATATATATATAGGTAGAGGATCCTGTAAAAAGTGTTCAAAGTGTAAGAAGTGTGAGAAGTGTATTATAACACTACATATAATACTATATAACACCATATAAACATCGTATAACAATATGTAACACCATATAATACCATATAACACTATGTAACACTATATATCATTATATAACAAATATAACACTATAGTTTGTCTGATAGCATGTCTATGATAGATGTATAGTGTTATATTTGTTATATAATGTTATATAGTGTTACATAGTGTTATATGGTATTATATGGTGTTACATATTGTTATACGGTGTTTATATGGTGTTATATAGTATTATATATAGTGTTATAATACACTTCTCACACTTCTCACACTTTAGGCCCTTTTTACACTATCCTTACCCTATATATATATATATATATATATATATATATAGGGGAAGGATGTATAGAAAACCCACTTTAATTTAGAAAACCCGGGAAACTCAAAGCTCCCGATGTTTTTTTTTTTCTTGAAAAAATTTACACATGTTATATACATGTTTTTAAGGGTTTTGGGCAAAAAAAATCAAAAAAGCGCCGATTAGATATTTTTAAAAAAAATAAACAAGTTTTGGTGTAACACATGTTACATTCATCTGACATATTTGTAACATGTGTTACACCAAAACTTGTTTATTTTTTAAAAAATCACTACTCGGCGCTTTTTTGATTTTTTTTTTTTTTTGCCCAAAAACCTTAAAAACATGTATATAACATGTGTAAATTTTTTCAAGAAAAAAAAACATCGGGAGCTTTGAGTTTCCCGGGTTTTCTAAATTAAAGTGGGTTTTCTATAGATACTTACATTATATATATATATATATATATATATATATATATATATATATATATATATATATATATATATATATATATATATCTTTATAGTCATGAAAATCATAAACGTAATTCATAAAAATAATTTACGATTTAACTTATTTTACGATGCGATAGATTTTTTTACATTACTAGGCCACTTTTCTTTTGTTATCGTGTGACCTTCTTTAAATTTTATTTTCTTGAGGTTGTGAGGCTGACTTTTTTTTAGTTATGACTATAATCGGCTGATCGAGACCAGTTTTCATGATCTACCTTGCCATTTTTTAAATAAATTTTGATAAATCACGAAAAAGGTAAATCATGACATTTTTCGATGATCATAGAAGCATCTCTTTCATAAAGTCTTCATAGATGTCTATTATGGACCAAAAATGACAAGATCTATGTTTTTTCTTTTTAAAATTTCATGTAAGTTATACTTCTTTAATAAGCTTCTATGTTATACGATATGCATTTTAGTATTTTGCAGATTGTCATAAAAAAAAATTAAAATATTGAAAGATCAATGTGATTGGTCTAAGTGGATAATTCTTTTTATTTAATTTAGTAAATCTTTTACCAAAGCATAAAATGTTAATGTATTCTTGGGGTTATTAAGGCCATACGGTATAGATTCGGCAAAAGCATGCGGTAAGTGGTGGCATGGCGTGACAACATAGATATCTTCATTTCATTGGGCAAAGGGGTTCATGAGTTCGTTGCTCTTGCTAAGGGGGTGTTTGAAATTGCTTATTTTAGTGACTTATTAGCTTATTAACTTTTTAAAAAGTTAAAAGGTGTTTGGCATGAGATTATTATGTGATGGGAAAAGTCAAAAAGTCACTACATTGTGACTTATCAACTTTTCCAAAATGTCATAAGTTATTTTGAAAAGCTCAGCCAAACATGGCCTAAGTGTATATGGACATTGGTGTAGGTCCTAAACATAGACCAATCATTTTTTTAGTTAGTAATTTAAAAAACAAAAAACAAAAAATGGTAGTGACAAGAGAAGTAAGAGAGGCAAATCTATTTCCGGTCATTTGGCAAGCTGAGCAATTAAGTAGTGGAATTGATGCGGAGAAGAGAATTATTGAAGGATGGGAGGCATGAAGGAAAACCATACCCTCCACCTAAGGGCGTAAACGAGCCAAGCTACTTGAGATCAGCTCAAAAGAAAGTTCGATACGAGCTGAGTTTAAACGAATCCGAGCCCAACTCTAAAAATAAACTTGTTTGGTAAACAAGCCTAAGTTTCGCTTATCGGGCTCGAGTCGGCTCACGAGCTTAAACGAGCTCATTATTTATATATATTTTTGTTAATTTATATTTTAATAATATTAAATATTATTTATAAAAATATATATGTATATATATATATATATTATGTTATATATAAATATATAAGAAATAATAATCAAAATTAATATAAATTAATTAACAAATAGTTAACGAGCCGAGCTGTAGACTGAAAAACCACGCACGATCCGAGCTCGAACTTTAGATACAAAGCTCGAACTGAGCCAAGCTCAAACTCAAACATTTATAAGTTAAATAAGCTCAAACTCAAGCTCGAGCCACCCATTTACACCATTACCTCCACCATAAGTATTGTGTGTTGTATGCATATGTATTTAATCATTTAAATTATCAATATGTTAGTGCACATAGTAGTTGTACTCTATGTCTAGGGAGATTTAAAAAAAAAATGATGTAATTACACTTTTAACTTAAAACTATTTTGGTTTTTTTACTTTAAACCCCAAAGCTTTTTATCTTTGTCAATTTAACCTAAGAACTTTTTTACTTTCAACTTTGGTACCCTATACTTTTCATATTTCGCAAAAATTCGTTTTACGTTTTGTTCTAAATTTTGCGAGTTAACACGACGTAACGTTCATGTGTGGTTCACGTTTTTGCGTTTTGTTTTACGCTTCGTTCTAAATTTTGTGAGTTAACATTACGCAACATGCGTGTGTGGTTCAACGTTTTTATGGTCGTCTATTTTTTCCTGTTTGATAGGTTCATCGTGACACACGGGTCCTAAATCGACTTAATTATTATTTTCTATGTTGTATGTTTCGGTCTAATTTCTCCGCATCAACGCGTCGCAACTTCAATGTTGATGGTCGCTAGCGGTGCTGTGGCCTTGGTGCTATTTGTCATGCTTTTACGCCCCCAACGTAACGTGGAGTGATTAATACTAGTTATTAATAAATTCCTATCCATGTATAGTATAAATAAACAATATACATCCCTATGATTAGTGCAAACCTACTATTATATCCAAACTTCAATTATTAGTAATTAACAATGGATATATATAGTCAAGAAAGTGTGTGGTTCCTAAATAAAAAGCATCCCCAAAACTCAAAAGGCGAGAGCTTTGAGCAACCTTTTCCCTTTGAAAGTTATTTTAACGAGAGAGTTGTAAGAACCATATAAATATTTATATTATTTTCTTAATTTTAATATATCAGACAGTTATATAATCATTTATCTTGCTCTTTTTTAACTATACTTATATCTATCAAATTAGTGCTATGTATATATATCATTCGGTTCACTATATATTAAGCGCGTCATATAAAATGAATCAAGTTAAACAATTATGAAAATAAATGTATACATGTTAACTATTTCATATATTTTCTACTATGGTGTTTATTTTTCGTTAGTATGTGCTTTATTTAAAAAACTATTTTTATGTTACAATTCATGTTAGGAGTTGTCTTATACATTTTTATTAAATAGAAAACTTAAAGTATTAATGAAATAGTTGGCAATTTGTTAGGGAAAAAGTGTACTAAAACCAAAATGAGAATAATTTTTTTTTCTTAAAAGTAAAACATTAGTTAATTAATTAATAAAGGATTTCTTTTGTTGGAAAATTAGCACACAATTGGATAAGAGCAAACGGCTGACATGTAATTTTATGCCACCAAGTCCCTAGCTACCAAACCAATGTGTTGGCAAATCGGGTGCAAATTAATATTCTATCCAATATGTGTTTGGTAATCTTATACATGATATCTATGTTTTATGGAACTTATATTGATTAATGTACATGTTTAAGATTGGAGAAATGCTTTACCTTTTTATTTTTATATATAGTTTAGTTCTCTAATAAGAAACTGATGGATTTTGTTTATTTTTTTCTTTTAGTTTTTTCTTTGGTTTTCTAATGGTCATAATCATATTGTAATATAAAAAAAAATCTTAAAAGGTTAGGGCAAGAATAAAAACGAGAAAAATAATAGGAATGATAGAAAGAGATCTTATTAAATTGATCTTGAAAATGGAAGGTTGTAGACGTATCACGTCAAAGGGAGGAATTTAAAAGGATGAAAAAGCCATGAAAGGTATACAGGGAAATTGCAGTCATTATCGAATTTCTAGCACATACAAGTCATATGCATTTTAATATTTTTTTTAATGTGTGTAACGTTTTTATATGTTTATTTTTCTAAAAAAAACTTACAACATAATAACAAGGTTTTTTTATTTTTAATATAAGTATGGTATTGTTATATAAAAATTTCAAAAAAAGTTTAGTTTTAAATGGGTAAATTTATACATAGTGTTGTTTGTCCTATCCATGGTGTTTTTAGTATGCATTTTTTTCAGTTTATATATTTTAAGTGTGTTTGTGTGTGTATATATATAAATATAGATAGAGAGAAAGGGAGAAAGAGAGAAATTAAAAAAAACTCTTAATTAGGTGAATTATACATGGTATTATAGGTTATGTACATGGCGTTTTAGAATTTGTACATGTATTTTATATGTCGAGGTCTCATGGTGTTTTAGTTTAGCCATTGAATTTTACCGGTTAGCATCCATTTCAATAAAACGATTTCAACTTGAACATGGATTTTATTTTAATTTTTACACGTGATATTTTATGGTTATACTTCAGTTTACACATTGTGTTTTGCATTTTGGGCGCCGATTTATACATGGTATTATACAACTAGACGCCAATTTACACATGATGTATTATATGAGTGTTAATTTGTATGTGGTGTTTTACACTCTACTGCCAGGTTACACATGATGTTTTACAATAGAATATCTTCATTGGTAATAAATGGCTTTGGCAACAATTTATGTCTTCATCAATAGTAAGTTGCTCGGTAGTAGCTTAACTTAATCTGTAGAAAGTTGCATCTGCACCAACTTATGTTTTCATCAACACTAAGTTACCATCAGTAGTAACTAAGCCTTCAACAAGTTTTTATAAGTAGCAACTTGCATTGACATCATCTTGCTCTTCGCCTATTTGGCTACATCTTCAGCAATAATTGCATCGGCAACAAGTTATTTTTGTTTCAACAATGTGTTCTTTAGTACCAAAGATCTTCAACAGTAGCAAGTTTCCATGAGTAAGTGAGTAACAACTTGTTCTTTCATTAGGAATCCAAGTATTCAGCACTAACCTGTTGTCAATAGTAACGATCATTAGTGCCAACCTATTCGGGATTCTTGGTATCCGTTTTAATTTAGAAAATCCAATATTATAATAATAATAATAATAACCACAACAACAACAATTATTTATTATTAATTCAGATGCGGAAGCGTGGTAAAACACAAACACATATAAAACTCCCATCAGCGATCTAGTTACAGTCTATTCATATAGTTATATATATTCACAGCCATAATGGGTTTAGAGTTATACCTTGATGAAAACCGAAGTTTGGCACAGTGGATGAAATGAACGGCTCCGCAAGTAAGTTAAGCCGATTCACAAATGTCCAATATCGCCACGAGAATCCAAACGTGAGATGGATCTGATCTGATCTGATCCGATTCACCAAAACATGGGACGGTGGATGACGGTGTGGCGGCGGCGATGGACGGCGACAATGTGGGTGGTGGCCAGCGAGCAGTGGTGGCAACGACAGCGGTGAGGTGGCCGCTCGCGATTGGGGAGAGGGAGGGATGAATATTGTAGCTAGAGTTTTAATCCTAATCTCTAATGTATGTCTAAGGTTTGCGATTAAGGATCTATTTATAAATCCACTAATTACACTTTAACCTATTAACTCTTGACTTACTCTCCAAGTAGTTAATCATCGATTAACTATTAATTACCGGTCAACCCGGTGACTTTTTATTATATAATAATAAAACGACTCTTTTTAGTTACTCTCTAGTAACAACCATTCATCGTTTCCATCGAATAACAATCATTCTTCGCTAATATTAAACCACTAAGCAAAACCATTTTGACTTTATTTTATATTTAATTCTTTAAAGGACACGAGTTATTTCTAGTAAACTAATTGTTTCATAAACAAGTAACATCCTAAGTATTTCATCAAATACTCATTTTCTACAATTAATATATGCTTTTGTGAATATAAATATCCAACAATTAGATATTATTTTTGGTTTATTGTCCAAAGTGTAACTTTTTGGATCGTACCTTAATAGCAACGTTAAATAATCGATAATTGGACACCTAAATCTAATAGTCTCCCACTTAGACTATTTTCGATTATATGTAACACCTCAAAAACGAGTTTGGTAATCAAACCACGATTAATATTAATGAATGGGTAAAATACCAAAAGTGGTAAAAATTAACCCGGTAAATATTAGGATTGTAATAAATAAGCCTAATATTAATTAAAAATGAGAATAAATACTTTGAGGAAAACAAAGTTTATAAAAGGCCCGAATTAACGGGACTTAAAGTAAAACGGATTATAACTTCCCGAACCCACAAAGTGAACTAGGAATAATTAACCTAGTTAGTTAATTGTTTGAAAACAATAAAAAAATGAAGAAACTTGTAGTAATTGACCCAATTATAAACCTCTAAAACCTTGAGGGACTAAAAGTGGGCAATTAGGAAGATGTTTTAATAAAATAAAATTCTAAAAACCAAAACACACACACACACACACACAAGGTGTGTTGGTCGACATATGCAGAGCCAAAGAAAGGGGTTCCCTTCCAAGAACCCTAACTCACGAAAATTAGCAAAATCCAAGAAGAAGAATGGAACAAAAATCGAAAGCAAGCTGAATTAAGTGATCACTAAAGTTAGGGGATCACAAGGTATGTTAAATTTTCATGTATAGTGAAGTTATGATTCTATGATGAACACTCATAAATCATATTTATGTGATGAATGTTGTATGTATGAGTGATATTGGGTTGAATCCATGTTTAGGAACAAACCCTAGTTGAAAACTTGATGTATTAGTGTTGAAAACTAGGAATTTGATGAACACCCATATATGTGTTAAGAGGGTTTTTATAATAATGTGATGAACACATGAATTTGAATGTTAGATTGAGAAAAACTGATGTTATGATTCTTGATATTGTTTAATGCTAGACATAAGGGCTTGATTTTGATGATTGAAACTTGGTTAAAATGTTAGTCATGAACTAGGCAAAAGTTGTATAAAAATATTGCCCACAAGGTGTTTGTTAAAATGCCTAAGTGAAATCGCGTGTCTACTCAGTTGTATGTAGAACTTGATTAGATTAGGTATCCGGAGGAATGCCTAATAACATGATGAAACGGGTTTCACTTGTAGATGAAAACCCATAGATTTTGTGTAATGAAAGAATAAAGTGTCTTTGATAATCGAGAGCTAGGTTAACTTAGTGTTAATAAAAACATGAACTCAGATTAAAGAGTAGTTAAAATGGTGGCCTAAGAATAGTGCTTACCGAGTAAATGGCGGAATGCCAACATGAGTCAGTCAAACTTAGTTGTTTAATCTCTATGTTATAAGGCGGTTTGAATTCAACCATGATAGAGTTCGGTAAGAAAAGTAGTATAAAGGTTCATAAGGCGTAAAGGTTTCGATCTAGAATGACTAACCTAACCACCTTGTGAATTTTAGTTAAAATGGTGAACCACCACAACATGGAAAGAGTTAACTAAGTGTTGGAGGCTAGACGGGGTTATGTTAATTTTAGAGACTAGAACTACTTGAGTCTTCATACACAAGGTTCACAAGTGAGGTAGTGGAACTAGGTTGGAAAGCTAAAGCTCCCACGGTTCGCACTTTTACAAGACACAAGTTCAACCATATGAAAGATGGTGAATCGTGAATGTTTTCAACACTTGAAATATAACATGTATGAACTTAAAGTAAAAAGAGTTTTGAACTCATAACTTGATGGAAATCAACATCAATACAAACCCACAACTATGGATTAAATTGTGAGCTTGGTGGGTACAAGATTTCACCAAGTTTAGTAAAGAAATAGAAGATATAAGACCATTGAACAAAACAGAATTTAATCTTACTTTGGACCTCAAATATGGTGAGGTTTCACCTTAGTTTGCTATGGCAAACTTGTGAAAACCTTCCTAGAGGTTATCCAAGTAAGATGATAGAAGAAACAATGAAGAAATAAGTAAAGAAGTGAACTAGAACTCACTTAAAAGTCTTGAAACTTTCTGCCAAAAAATCAGAATTTTTAAGTGTTCTTGAGAGGATTTGAGAGTGAATATGGTATTTGAAAAGTGAAAATGAGGGTTAGGGATGTTGTATTTATAGTGGGGAAGTTAGGTTAATAGTTAATGAGGTTTTAAAAGAAGTTAGGTGGAAGTTAAAGGTAGGAAATGGACCAATGTGCATGCTGAAATGAATCTGATGCGGATCGAAGGGCTCTGCGCGTCGCGGAGGTGAAAGAAGTTCCTGCCGCGTGCCACGGCAGGTGTAACTCGGACCAACGCTTTCATTTTTGTCAAGAATAGGCCCTTCAGTTCGATTCTTAGTGTATTTTATGGTGTAGTTTGCATTATTAAGATGTAATTAAGTAGTAAATGTGTATAAAAGTATAGATTTAGTATTGTGAATATATAATTAAGTATTTGCATGTATAAAGTGTATAAAAACATGTACTTATGATAGTTTGTTCGTAAAATAAGTATGTGTTTACGAGAATGATGAACATGTATCAAGTATGTATATAAATCGAATGACAAACAAGTATGAATAATCAATGTATAATTCTTATAAAGTGATCGGTTTTATTACGATCAAAGCCTCGGATTACAACGATTTGAAACGAAATACGATTACAAGAGAATACAAGTTTCTAGAAATAGAAATACAAGACGAACTTTCTAAATAAGAAAAGTTACAAAAGCGAGGCGTTACATTTCGCGTCTATAACAAGTCAACATGTTTAATTTCATGTCTTAACAAGTTAAATACATGTTAATGTATTAAGACCCGTTAATTATGCGCATGGTTTTAAATAAAAAAATATGTGGGGCTCCTAATTTTTAAATAAAATAATTCCTGGAAGTAAAGTTTATATATTTAAGAACAGGTTGTGCTCTTGTCATAACATGTCATGTTCGTGTCTTAATAAGTCGTATGATACGCTGGTAATTTTTTCGTGTCTCAACAGGTCATTTCATGCAACTTGTTTTTTATCAGGCTTGTGTGTCGGGTTCGTGTTCGTGTTCGCTTTTGGAGAATCTGACATGATAAGATTTCGTGTCGTGTTCGTGTTTACCTGTTTTAGGTTTGTATTTTAGCAGGTTGGGTTGACCAGCGGCAGAACTAACCCAAAAAGTTAGGGGTATCCTAACATTTTTTTTTAGGATCAGGGGTATCCTTTATATAACAGAAACGGAGTTGGGAGATATTTTTACACTACGGAAATGGAGTTAAGGGGTATTTTTACACTACGAAGACGGGGTTGAGGGGTAGCCCGTTTTACCCCTAGTAACACTCTAAGTTCGCCTCTGGTGGGCTACCCCTAGTAACACTCTAAGTTCGCCTCTGGTTGACACAATATGCCACCCTAATGAAATGTGTGTCAAGTTGTTTGCGTGTTCCATTTATTCGAATTATGATATGCAAAGTAAGAAATATAAATAATAGGTAGGTAAAAAGCATTGATTGATTTCTAAGAAATATGAGTTACATAAGCTAAAATATTAGAATATATTGAGTGAAATTAAGGTGTTGTTTGTTTTTGCAGACATAAATTGTCTGCAAGCTGATTTCATCTGTTTTTATATCTACAACTGAAGATGTGGTTTGAAGATCTGCAAGCTGAAAATATAAGAGTGTTTGTTTTATAACCTGATAATGTCTACACATTCAACATCCAACATATCCATGATCCAACTCACATCAACTCAACCCCTGCTTCTTCCTCTCGATGACTGATCGGAGCCGGTTAATCGGCCGGCCACACCCTCACAACTCTCCTTCTCACGAACACCCTCCCACACTCCGACACCGTGAAGAACAAGGAGAGAGAGAGACTGATGAGAGAGAAATCGGCAGAGCCGGAGCCGTCTCCGACGGCGGCGTAAGGACCAGAGAAAGAGAGAGAACCGGCAGAGCCGGAGCCGTCTCCGACGGCGGCGGTCTGTATTTCTTCCGACGAGGTTTCCGGAGCCGTCTCGGACGGCGCCGGTCTATCTCCGACGGCGGCGGTCTGATGATGATGATGATTTTCTGTGGTGGATGATGAGGACATTGGAGGTGGTCCGGGAATTGAGAAGAAGAAGAGGGGGGTGGAAGGAGAGGGAGCTGTGTCACGGCCCTCGACCCGTTTTGACCCGTTTCAGGAGCCGCGGGACAGGAATCTCATGTTATTTAATTTAGGCGACAGCGGAAGTCTTTTTAAAACAGGATCTTTTAATAATTCAAACTGCCCGTTTCATAACTTAGGGATAAATTCCCGAAATTTACAATAATGTGATTTCTTAGGGAAATCTTTATTTTCAAAACATGTTCATTTATTTATTTACATTGAGCCACTTTTCTAAGCTGGGAGTGCTCCACGGCACTTTTCTTTGCTCATACCAGATCACCTGAAACATGTTTGAAAAAGGTTTTGTCAGCGGGGAAATACTGAGTGAATCATTCATTTTACTGAAAACGACACATTTGTTATAATCTACAGTATGTAACACCCCGAAAATATAAAACTTTATATTAGAATTATATAAAGTATAAATAAATGAGAATTCACCAACTAGAAATTTTAACCTAGTTCGTTAATAGTTTAGGAATAATCTATAATAGAAATTAAAAGCCACTAAATTAAATGTTGTTCAAATTAGAGGGACTTAAGTTGCCAAAGTTTAAAACTTTGGTTACTAAATTAGTAAAACAAAAACCAAACACCCCATTTGGAGGTGTTGGTCAACCAGGAACAAGAGAAGGGGCGATCCCCACTCCTCAAACCCTAAATCTTGCTTAAACTCTCAATTGAAGGAGTAAATCTGGTCCAAACGAAAATCCAAGCTTAGAATCGTGATTCTCATCGCAAGAGGATTATAAGGTATGTGAAATTTAATGAAAACTCTTAGCTTGGAATTCTCATGAATTGGGGAAAATCTGAGATTTTAGTTGCATGTTCGTCTTATGATGATTTAGGCATAACTATAGTGTTTAGAGACAAACCTTAGACAAATAGAGGCTGAAATCATGAAGAATTTGATGGAAACTATGATCACCATTGTAGGTGATTAATGGGTTATGTGAATTGGAATGAACACTAGGAAATAGATTGTTAATCTAGTGTAATTTGGTAATTTTGAGATGAATTCAGCAATTAGGAGCTTACAATCATGTAAAATGGTGAATTTATGTGAAATCATGGCTAATTGATAAACTAAAGATGTGATATATAATTATGTAAAAATCTGCTCAAGAGGTGTTCGTTGAAATGCCTCTATGAAGGCTTGGAACTGAAATTCCAAGTTTAAACGCATAATCCCAATGTTTAGTGTATTATGCGAATTATGATTTGAAAAGAGAGTTCTAAACATATGATAATTGAACTCAATAGGAACGGGCGCAGGAGCGTCAAGCGGGCAAGCGGGTGGCGAACCACGTCAAAAAGGGCTACTTTGAAGGTATGTAACTTGATCCGTTACATTAAGTAGATTTTAGTAATCATATAATGCGTAATAGAAATTTTAGAATAATAGTTGTTTGAATTAAAGCAAAGAGGACGCTACATTGAATAATAGGTCAAAGTTCGTTAGAACTCGTTGGTAGTCGTTAAAAAGGGAGGATTCCTTAGACGAGCCAAACGGGTCGAATAATCAAATTAAGGCATGGTTAATGTCTCGAAATATAGTGGGTTGATCTTTGATATTGGTTGATTGATAACATACATAAAATACAAGAATTTAGAATGTATATGTGCTAGAAAAGCGAAACCCGGAAATTGGGGTTGAGCATAAAGAACAATTTAAACAAAAATATGGATGCCCAGGGACTACCGTAAATTACGGTGGTACCGTAATTTACGGTAGAGGTCAATTGTTTACGGTGGTTTGCCCCTGTCTTACGGCAGACTAAAAATTTACAGGACCTACCGTAATTTACGGTGACACCGTAAATTACGGTGGAACCTGCAAATCTGTAAATTTATTCTTTGTAATCAGAAGTTAGTTCTCGTGTTTATATATTATTTGTTGATGTCAAAACTAATGTTTTAATGGTTTTGACCATAGGTGACGTAATGGATCTTACGGATGGCGGTCAAGCGAATAACGAAGAACCGAACGCTACATTTTGAAAGCTTCCGCAATGTTTAAACTCTTTACTAGTATTATGTATGAATTGTAATTACTTGTTAAACCACTTTTGGTATGTTTTAACTTAAACGTTAGTCGACTAAGGTTGATGTTCTTAACGGATGTTATATCACTAAAATAATATTTTGATATAATTGGCGTATTTTATTATTAAAATCAAGTAAAAAATTTAAGGGTGTTACAAGTTGGTAATCAGAGCTTAAGGTTGTCAACAAAGTGTTCGGTTCAAGCTTGATCGATCGTCCGGTAAGAATTAACTTATTATGTTAGTAGATTAGGTCTTATGTAAGGAATGAGGAACGAATTGATATGCATGGGAAGGGTGTGTTAACACACTCAAACCCGGAAAGTGCATAAAATGTGAACGGTTAAAGCAAGTTAGGAACTTGGCTAAACCGAAACAAACAAAGCAATGTCATAAATGAAATGTTTAACACTTGATGTAAACATTTCAGTTTCAAGATGTCGAAAGGAAGCAATAATGAACCGGTGCCGACAAGCACCGAACAAATGAAAGAGATAATTGCCGAGGAAGTAGGAAAGGCAATTGAAGGCAGTCTATCTGGGTTTATAGACAAGATTCAAGGTACGGTGTTGTCACTCGTAGAAGAACGAGTTAAAAGGTTGGAGGATACGGTCAACCTTATGAAAGACAAAACTGGAGAACGTAAAGGGTGCTCATACAAAGAATTCATGGCGTGTAAACCGCCAATCTATAACGGGGAGGTCGACCCGATAATTTGCCAAAGATGGATAAGCGATGTTGAAGGAGTGTTTGAACGAACCCATTGTGACGTAGGTGTCACACCCCAACCGATGGCGGAATCATCGGGGCGCGGCACTGAGCGAAACAGATTGTTCAGAAGTTCCCACAACAACTATCATACAATTCAGTTATATAACACGTCCCATACCGTGTCCCAAATAATAACAAGTTATCATAGAAATCAACTAAACAATATGGGAACTGTTCCGACAACTCAAATTCTTAATTATTACAGACCGAATTTAAATATTGTTTTAAGACTTCTAGACGGATATCCGTAAATCTTACTGACTACAGGTGCCAGTACAAGATCTACAGATAATTATGGCCCTGGAGCAGATACGTGGACACTGTCCTAAGGTCACGGGCTCCTAGAAGCTTATTATTGCTTCGCTTCCCTAGCAAGCTAGTAGCTTAAACACCTGTCACATACGTTAAAATAAAAGTCAATACATATAATGTAAAGGTGAGTACACAAGTTTGATATAGCATATAGAGTTCGAATAGTTTACGCATAACCAAGCACGTACACAAGGGCAAACGATGCATGTAAATTACCAACATGGGACCATCGATACCAACGACTTCGGGTTGACTGTCCGAGACAGTTCGCAATACATGATTACCACCGTAATCCATGCAAGTAATTGTCCTTAGCAACCCCCGTGTGAACGGGTGCTGAGTCCAAACTATAGTACTACGTTGCTAAAGCAGGCAGATAGCACTCCACGTGTAAACATAATAAACAGCAATCATTTAGACAAGTAATACATGCAAGTAGGTTAGCGTTCAAATAGTTTGTGTTGTTTGTGAATTTGATAGATTACGTATGTAACACCCAAAAGTGCTGAAAGCAAAAAGGGATCGAGTATACTCACAGTGGTTGGTTGTGGATTGAAGGGAGCACTGAGAATAGATTAGCCTGAATAGTTTGATAACACAACGATGAGTAACGCGGAAAAGTAAACAGAGGAAACTGGATCGGATAGACCATTCGATCGGACAGCAGTTCGATCGAGTGGGCTGTTCGATCGGTTTGAAGGTCCGTTCGAACATCCATTCGATCGGCCGGCTGGCTCGATCGGCTGGTTCCTTCAAGTGGATTGTTTCTTCCTTTGATGTGAAGGATGTGTTTGTGTATGATGGTTTGTACTACCTTTCAAGTTGGCCGATCGAACAGCTGTTCGATCGGTTAGCCCAACCGATCGGTTAGCACATCATTGTTTTCAAATATGTCACTCGATCGGTTGTCATGTTCGATCGGGTGACATTCCAATGTTTCGAAAAGTCTAAGTGTTTGAAGTATAGTATCTCATGATTCGAGCAGTAATGATTACAATCGAGTGGCGTAGTCGATCGAATAGTACCTCGTCAATACTACACTTTGTGAGTTGGTGGGTCTAAGTGCTAGTCGATCGGTTAGCCTAGTCGATCGGCTGGCATAGTCGTTCGGTTGGGCTGTTCGATCGAACAGCCTAGCCGTTCGGCCAGCTCCTCGATTCGGTTAACCTATCACTTAACACTTGATTATTCCCGTGAATTGTTGATGTTTTAGAGATATTTTGACTACGAATTGAACTACAAAGCTGAAGTCCCTACTTAGCCTACTGACTCGAGCAGGAATCACCCAAACTCGGTCAGAGACGGTTTGGAACCCAAGTTTAACGTTTAACCCGAGATCGGTAAATCTCTTGGTAAAACCCGAATCTTGAACCATGTGTTTGTTTAGATTGATTTGTAAATCGGTTCAAGTCCCGTTTTCACCTTTTTGAGTGTAAAAGAGTTGAAAGATAGATGAAAACCCATCTTCCAATCCTTTTCCACCGTGAAATGTTAAGATCTTCCAAAGATCTTAGGTTATTTATGTGGAAATCGGTTAGATCTAGCTTATTCATGGTTGAATGAAGTCAAGAACATGAAGTTCTTGATGAATACCAAGAACACCATGATGACATCACTCAAGAACACCTAGATCTTGGTGATTTCATGGATGAAATTCAGATTTTGAAAGATAGAAAGATGGAGAATCGATTAATGAACAAAAACGTACAAGGATTAGAGCGAAATACTTACCGGTTTGAGAGAAATCTTGGATTTAGTGAGAAGAAGGGGCTGGTCGGTCAGAGCTTTTCCAAAAGTGGAAAGCTTGACAAGGACAGCCCTATTTATAGGCTTCCAAAAGAGGAAAGGGTCAGCTGATCGAACAGCATCCCTGATCGAGCAGCTGTCCGATCGAACAGCCTGTTCGATCGGCTAGCCTGTTCGATCAGGTTGCCCTGTTCGATCGGCTTGCCTGGTTTGAGTGTTTTGCGACGATTTTTGATATTTCGAGTTCGATGAACGATGATTTGAGAATGATAGAATTCCTAATCAAATTACTTTTAGTTCCAACTACTATATCTAACATACAAGCATCCTTACAACCATTTCGGGTTCGATTTCCATTGAGTTTGATTCACCTTTGAGTCTTGATTGATTTGATTGGTTCACCACACACTTAACATAAAAGTAAACATGCACAAGTAACACATAAGGCACACACACACGTATAAAAGTACTAAAATCCCCACACTTGAGTTCGATGATTGATTCGATTCACCTTGGTTATTGATTGATTAGCTTTATTGCATTGTTACTTCCTATCATTCACAGTCGGTCGTTGAGTCACAGTTCGATTATCGGTCGATTAGTTTGATTATACAACACTTACTCCAAATAATACGAAAATCAAAATGAAACTAAAATGAAATTAATCTTCATTAATCTTTAATTCCAATAACAGTCAACACTTGACTTTGACTTTGACTTTTGGAAAACACGGGGTGTTACAGTCTCCCCTCCTTTAGAGAATTTCGTCCCGAAATTAGGCCGAGAACCGTACATCGCCGTGTGATTTTACCAATTTGATGCTTCAGATCTATCTGAATAACTGCGGGTACTTGGCCTTCATGTCACTTTCGAGTTCCCAAGTGAACTCCGCGCCTCGTTTGCCTTCCCATCGTACCTTTACAATAGGAATGCGAGAGCGTCTGAGTTGCTTGGTCTGTCGGTCCATGATTTCGACAGGCTTTTCCACGAAGTGTAGCGTCTCATTGACCTGAAGATCGTCGAGTGGTATTATTGCGTCGTGGTCGGCTACGCATTTTCGAAGGTTTGAAATATGGAAAGTCGGGTGGACATTACTGAGTTCCTCCGGTAATTCGAGTTTGTAGGCAACTTTACCGATCCTTTCCAGAATCTTAAAAGGTCCAACAAATCGAGGCGCAAGTTTCCCTCTTTTGCCGAATCGGACTACTCCCTTCCAAGGTGATACCTTTAGGAGCACGTAGTCGCCAACTGCAAATTCGCGGGGCCTGCGTCGTTTATCGGCGTACATCTTTTGTCTGTCCCGGGCCTTTACCAAGTTTTCCCTTATCTGGTGCATCTTGTCAGTCGTTTCTTGCAGAATCTCGGGCCCAGTCAATTGTGAGTGACCGACCTCGTGCCATACAATAGGCGAGCGACATCTCCTACCATACAAGGCTTCGAAAGGTGCCATTTCGATGCTGGAGTGATAGCTATTATTGTACGAAAATTCGACCAACGGTAGGTGTTTGCTCCAACTACCACCAAAATCGATAACACACGCACGGAGCATGTCTTCAATAGTACGTATCGTTCTTTCAGTCTGCCCGTCGGTTTGCGGGTGGAATGCGGTACTCAAATTCAGCGTCGTACCAAGAGCTGCTTGAAAAGTTTCCCACAATCTCGATGTAAACCGAGCATCGCGATCCGAAATGATGTCTCGAGGCGTACCATGATTCTTAATGATCTCGTCGGTGTAGATTTGGGCTAGTTTGGCCACCTTAAAGTCTTCTCGTATTGGCAAAAAGTGGGCTGATTTGGTTAGACGGTCGACTATAACCCAAATACTGTCGTGACCTGATGGCGTGGTCGGAAGCTTAGTTATGAAATCCATAGCTATGCTTTCCCACTTCCATACGGGTATCGGCGGTTGTTCGAGTAAGCCTGAAGGTCTTTGGTGTTCAGCCTTGACTCTTGCACAAGTTAAACAGCTACCAACATATAGAGCAATATCCCTTTTCATCCCAGGCCACCAGTACTTGTAGCGAAGGTCCTGGTACATCTTGTCCGCACCGGGATGAATGGAATATCGGGATTTGTGGGCTTCGTTCATGATAATCTTTCGCAAATCTGTCCTCCTCGGAACCCAGATTCGGTCCAGATAATAGAATATCCCGTTGGCTTTGCTCACGAGCTGAGTTCCATCGTGATAGATTCGTTCTTTCTTCAACGTACGCTCGTTAAAGCAAGCGTGTTGTGCTTCGCGGATGAGAGCTTCGAGGTTATACTGAGCCTGGATGTTTCGAACACCTATCACGTAATTCTTTCTGCTGAGGGCGTCTGCAACTACATTCGCCTTGCCTGGGTGATAACGGATCTCACAGTCGTAATCGTTGAGAAGTTCTACCCATCGGCGTTGACGCATATTGAGTTCTCTCTGGTTAAAGATATGTTGTAGGCTCTTGTGATCGGTGAAGATCGTGCACTTTGTACCATACAGGTAGTGTCGCCAAATCTTTAAGGCAAAGACAACTACGCCTAGCTCGAGGTCATGGGTTGTATAGTTCTTCTCGTGGATTTTGAGCTGTCGAGATGCGTAAGCTATAACCTTGTCTCGTTGCATGAGAACACAGCCAAGTCCAAGGTTTGAAGCATCACAATAGACAACGAAATCATCGCTTCCGTCCGGCAGTGTAAGAACTGGTGCATGGCACAGCATGTGTTTGAGGGTTTGGAAAGCAGTCTCCTGCGCGGTTCCCCACACAAAAGGCTTGTCTTTATGAGTAAGGGAGGTAAGCGGTACAGCAATCTTTGAGAATCCTTCGATGAATCTCCGGTAATAACCAGCTAATCCGAGAAAAGAGCGAACTTCTGACGGATTCTTTGGCGTAACCCATCCCTTGACTGCCTCAATTTTTGCAGGATCAACGTGTATACCCCGACTATTCACAATGTGACCCAGAAATTGAACCTCCTTCAACCAGAACTCGCACTTGGAGAATTTGGCGTAGAGTTGGTTTCCCTGAAGTAACTCGAGAACCAATCGCAAATGCTGCGCATGTTCAGCCCTCGATCTGGAATAGATCAGGACATCGTCGATGAAGACAATGACAAAACGGTCTAAGAACGGTTTACACACGCGATTCATCAGATCCATAAAGACCGCGGGTGCGTTGGTCAAACCAAAAGACATGACAACAAATTCGTAATGGCCGTATCGGGTTCGAAAAGCGGTTTTGGGTATGTCTTCCTCTTGAATCCGCAACTGATGGTAGCCTGAACGTAGATCAATCTTGGAGAAACACTGAGCACCTTGTAGTTGGTCAAACAGATCATCGATTCTTGGTAAGGGGTATCGGTTCTTGATGGTCAGCTTGTTCAATTCCCGGTAATCGATGCACATCCGGAACGACCCGTCCTTCTTTTTGACGAAAAGGACTGGTGCGCCCCATGGAGAAGTGCTCGGGCGAATGAAGCCTTTTTCAAGTAATTCTTGGAGTTGGTTTGAGAGTTCTCGCATCTCAGATGGAGCGAGTCGATACGGAGCTTTGGCCACTGGGTTAGCTCCTGGAATAAGGTCGATTCGAAAGTCGATATCACGACTTGGAGGTAATCCAGGAAGATCATCAGGGAACACCTGAGGAAATTCTCGGACAACAGGAACATCCTTGACTTCAACTTTCTTTTTCTTGTCCGTCTCAGCTACAACAATGTTGGCCAAGAAGGCTCGATATTCCTTGCGGAGATATTTGCGAGCTTGAAGACAGGACATGAGCTTGAGATCTTTCGCAGTAGTTTCACCATAGACACATAGAATATCACCACTAGCTAGCACAAAACGAATCATCTTATCGGCACACACAACTTCAGCATGGTTTTCACGAAGAAAGTCCATGCCTACTATGACATCGAAACTTCCGAGTTGCATAGGAATGAGATTAATCGGGAATATATGATTGTTGAGCTCGAGAGTACAATCACGGAGCACAGAATTGACAGCAATGGTTCTTCCGGTAGCGATTTCTACTTCGAAGGGTGACGAAAGATAAGAGCGCTTACGTCTAAGAAGCTTCTCAAATTCAAATGACACAAAGCAGTTATCGGCTCCAGTATCAAACAAACATGATGCATATATACCATTCACAAGGAACGTACCATTGACCACGTTGTTATCAGCTTGAGCCTGGCGTGCATTGATGTTGAAGGTTCTGGCGTGAGCTGCTTGCTGTTGAGGCTGTTGTTGTTGTTGCTGGGGTTGTTGAGCTTCCTGTTTCACCACCCTGTTCGGGCACCGGTTTGCGAAATGGTTAGGGTCACCACATGCAAAGCAGGTCCGAACATTGTTTGCTGGGGCCTGTGCAGCTTGAGGAGCTTGAGGAGCAGGGAGTAGAGCCTGGTTGACAGCGACTTGAGCTTGAGCTTGACGTGGACCATAGCGACAACTCGCAGTGAAATGCCCGTAGACGTTGCAGTGAGCGCAGAATCGGCAAGCCACACCCGCTGGGTGATGATAGGAACACGTTGGGCAGAGAGGGTGGGGTCCGGTATACGCACGCTTAGCTGGTGGCGCATTGATCACTGGAGCGGTGCGCTGTGGTTGCTGTTGCTGTGCTGGCACAGACTGAATGGGAGCAGCATTGGTTGCGGCAGCGCAACTTTTGTTCTTCTTCCTTCTTTTCGAGGACTTGGAGGCTTGAGCAGTAGGGTTGTCGGTTGATGCGGTAGTAACTTGATGCAATGACTTGGACGGCTTATCCCAGACACCAGCCTTAACTCGCTTGTCATTAATCTCGGCAGCGAGTAGGTAGGTTTCCTCGATCGTTGCGGGTTTGGCAGCGTGAACAAAATCTGCGACACAATCCGGAAGAGCACGGATGTATTTCTTGATGGTCATGTCAGAAGTCTTGACCTGGTCGGGACATATGATACTCAATTGCTTGAAACGGGCGGTGAGACCAGCATTGTCTCCCTCCTTTTGCTTGATACTCCAGAACTCATCCTCCAACTTTTGGCGTTCGTGGGGAGGACAGAACTCGTCCATCATGATTGCTTTCAATTCCTTCCACGTCAGCTCGTATGCAGCGTCGTTCCCGCGCTTGTTCCTTTCTGCGGTCCACCAGTCCAAAGCTCGCGACTGGAAGACACCGGTAGCATTGAGAGTACGGAGGTGATCTGGGCATCCGCTTTGACGAAGGGTGACTTCTACCGAGTCGAACCAATGAAACAGAGCCGTAGGGCCATCTTCACCGGTAAACTCTTTTGGCCCACATGCCTTGAATTGTTTGAAGCTAAAAGTAGCTTTGTTGGAGTCTTTGGGCGTGAGGGTTCGGGATTCCTCAGATGACTTGCTTGCGTTCTCGAACACATCACTGACGGCTTTTGCCACAGTCTTAGAGATGATAGCAGCCAGACGTCGATCTCTTTTCTCCTGGCGGGTAAGACGCGAGTGTGATCTAGGTTGTCCAGATGACGACATGGTCTGCAATAGACATCGTCACAGGCTCAACACAACGAATTCGAGTCTCACACGTTCTTAGATCTCTAAAGCTTAGAATCACGTCGCATCTCTCGTCACGTAACACATATAATCACATAAGCACATAATCATAGAGGCACATAAGCACAGAAGCAATTAGGGCACATAAGCACAGAAGCAATTAGGGCACATAAGCAATTAAGCAAATAGAGCACTCAATTTTCTAAACACGTACGCACTTTTATCACAGAGGCGGTCAGAAAACAGAAACCTACAGCCACAAGTCGAGTGTCGTTCGTTTCGCATGTCGGATAGTATCACATTGTATCGTCTATCTTAGTCGTACAGCACATCATAGCACACTGGTTTCGTTTAGATCACATCAACAGGGATTTGAATCGAGATAAGATAGCAACAAAGGTCACGCAGATTGATAACAAATGGAGTAATCAACGAATCTTAAAACACGTAAACAGATAAATCATATAAAACCAACAAAGTAACACTCAAAATCGGAAAATGGATTGTCTGCGGCTACTAGACTTCGACTAACCATGGCAATTTAACTATTCACAGTTGACTTGTCGTCACTTTCGACTCTAGGGGACATGTTTCTGCCTCGATTCTTGGGCATTATGCATGCGCATTCTAGGCCATACTCGTGAGTTCAGGTCGTTGGAGTCCGTCAATTGCCTTGGCGAGATAAAATAAAGTTGGAATAACTGCCAAGGTTAGGGTTTCACCCCTAGCTCAGCAATTTCTTCCTTGTTTTAAGAAAATTTAGAGGAAAGTTTTCATCAAATTACGGGTTTCAGCCCTAATTTGGTATAATTCTCCCCCGTTTGTTGATGGAAATCTCACAAAATAATTGGCAAAATTTGTAATTTAGGCAGGAATTTGCGGATTTCACTCCTAGTCCCGTCCAAATTACGAAATTTGGCTCGGAGTTCGGATGTAATGATAGAATAGAAGGAAACAACATAAAATAAGCACATAAACTTGGTCTCTTGGTTCCTAACTATAGTCTAGGTCTCTAAGACAGCGATCCGGACTAGATCGTGTCTAACCTAATTCCCTATAGTTATGGCTCTGATACCAAATCTGTCACACCCCAACCGATGGCGGAATCATCGGGGCGCGGCACTGAGCGAAACAGATTGTTCAGAAGTTCCCACAACAACTATCATACAATTCAGTTATATAACACGTCCCATACCGTGTCCCAAATAATAACAAGTTATCATAGAAATCAACTAAACAATATGGGAACTGTTCCGACAACTCAAATTCTTAATTATTACAGACCGAATTTAAATATTGTTTTAAGACTTCTAGACGGATATCCGTAAATCTTACTGACTACAGGTGCCAGTACAAGATCTACAGATAATTATGGCCCTGGAGCAGATACGTGGACACTGTCCTAAGGTCACGGGCTCCTAGAAGCTTATTATTGCTTCGCTTCCCTAGCAAGCTAGTAGCTTAAACACCTGTCACATACGTTAAAATAAAAGTCAATACATATAATGTAAAGGTGAGTACACAAGTTTGATATAGCATATAGAGTTCGAATAGTTTACGCATAACCAAGCACGTACACAAGGGCAAACGATGCATGTAAATTACCAACATGGGACCATCGATACCAACGACTTCGGGTTGACTGTCCGAGACAGTTCGCAATACATGATTACCACCGTAATCCATGCAAGTAATTGTCCTTAGCAACCCCCGTGTGAACGGGTGCTGAGTCCAAACTATAGTACTACGTTGCTAAAGCAGGCAGATAGCACTCCACGTGTAAACATAATAAACAGCAATCATTTAGACAAGTAATACATGCAAGTAGGTTAGCGTTCAAATAGTTTGTGTTGTTTGTGAATTTGATAGATTACGTATGTAACACCCAAAAGTGCTGAAAGCAAAAAGGGATCGAGTATACTCACAGTGGTTGGTTGTGGATTGAAGGGAGCACTGAGAATAGATTAGCCTGAATAGTTTGATAACACAACGATGAGTAACGCGGAAAAGTAAACAGAGGAAACTGGATCGGATAGACCATTCGATCGGACAGCAGTTCGATCGAGTGGGCTGTTCGATCGGTTTGAAGGTCCGTTCGAACATCCATTCGATCGGCCGGCTGGCTCGATCGGCTGGTTCCTTCAAGTGGATTGTTTCTTCCTTTGATGTGAAGGATGTGTTTGTGTATGATGGTTTGTACTACCTTTCAAGTTGGCCGATCGAACAGCTGTTCGATCGGTTAGCCCAACCGATCGGTTAGCACATCATTGTTTTCAAATATGTCACTCGATCGGTTGTCATGTTCGATCGGGTGACATTCCAATGTTTCGAAAAGTCTAAGTGTTTGAAGTATAGTATCTCATGATTCGAGCAGTAATGATTACAATCGAGTGGCGTAGTCGATCGAATAGTACCTCGTCAATACTACACTTTGTGAGTTGGTGGGTCTAAGTGCTAGTCGATCGGTTAGCCTAGTCGATCGGCTGGCATAGTCGTTCGGTTGGGCTGTTCGATCGAACAGCCTAGCCGTTCGGCCAGCTCCTCGATTCGGTTAACCTATCACTTAACACTTGATTATTCCCGTGAATTGTTGATGTTTTAGAGATATTTTGACTACGAATTGAACTACAAAGCTGAAGTCCCTACTTAGCCTACTGACTCGAGCAGGAATCACCCAAACTCGGTCAGAGACGGTTTGGAACCCAAGTTTAACGTTTAACCCGAGATCGGTAAATCTCTTGGTAAAACCCGAATCTTGAACCATGTGTTTGTTTAGATTGATTTGTAAATCGGTTCAAGTCCCGTTTTCACCTTTTTGAGTGTAAAAGAGTTGAAAGATAGATGAAAACCCATCTTCCAATCCTTTTCCACCGTGAAATGTTAAGATCTTCCAAAGATCTTAGGTTATTTATGTGGAAATCGGTTAGATCTAGCTTATTCATGGTTGAATGAAGTCAAGAACATGAAGTTCTTGATGAATACCAAGAACACCATGATGACATCACTCAAGAACACCTAGATCTTGGTGATTTCATGGATGAAATTCAGATTTTGAAAGATAGAAAGATGGAGAATCGATTAATGAACAAAAACGTACAAGGATTAGAGCGAAATACTTACCGGTTTGAGAGAAATCTTGGATTTAGTGAGAAGAAGGGGCTGGTCGGTCAGAGCTTTTCCAAAAGTGGAAAGCTTGACAAGGACAGCCCTATTTATAGGCTTCCAAAAGAGGAAAGGGTCAGCTGATCGAACAGCATCCCTGATCGAGCAGCTGTCCGATCGAACAGCCTGTTCGATCGGCTAGCCTGTTCGATCAGGTTGCCCTGTTCGATCGGCTTGCCTGGTTTGAGTGTTTTGCGACGATTTTTGATATTTCGAGTTCGATGAACGATGATTTGAGAATGATAGAATTCCTAATCAAATTACTTTTAGTTCCAACTACTATATCTAACATACAAGCATCCTTACAACCATTTCGGGTTCGATTTCCATTGAGTTTGATTCACCTTTGAGTCTTGATTGATTTGATTGGTTCACCACACACTTAACATAAAAGTAAACATGCACAAGTAACACATAAGGCACACACACACGTATAAAAGTACTAAAATCCCCACACTTGAGTTCGATGATTGATTCGATTCACCTTGGTTATTGATTGATTAGCTTTATTGCATTGTTACTTCCTATCATTCACAGTCGGTCGTTGAGTCACAGTTCGATTATCGGTCGATTAGTTTGATTATACAACACTTACTCCAAATAATACGAAAATCAAAATGAAACTAAAATGAAATTAATCTTCATTAATCTTTAATTCCAATAACAGTCAACACTTGACTTTGACTTTGACTTTTGGAAAACACGGGGTGTTACAGTAGGTGACTTTGTCGCTTACGGAACGGGTCAATTGAGAAACCAAGCCAAGGATTGGTGGGATAACAAGAAGAAGGAAATGGGAGCCGAAGCGGCGAGGGTGATGACTTGGGACGAGTTTAAGGTACCATTCCTTAAACACCACAGTCCCAAAGCGGTTATTAACAGAATCAAAGAAGAATTCATCCAGCTGAGACAAAAGGGTGAGACAATCGATAAGATCACGGGTATCTTCCTGGATAAGCTCAGATTTTGTGACGAGTTAGTCACCACTGAAGAACAAAAGATATATTACTATTACAACATGCTGAGTGCTGAATACCGGGAATTTATGACTCCGTCAAAATACGAGACCCTCACGGAGATTATCAACACCGCCCGGGAACGTGAAATCGAGTTAAAGAAACAAGTGGAAAGAGGTGAGCGAAGGGCACACGATGTAAATCCAAGCCCTACAAAGAAGGCCCCAACGGGAGAATCGGGAAAGAAGGTGGATGCTAAGGGTGGGTCGCCAAATTGTAAAGTCTGCGGTAAAGGACACAAGGGGGAATGTCGATTCAAAGACAAGCCATGCCCCATATGTAATAAGACGGGGCACACGGCCTCGCTATGCCCGGGAAAAGTATCAGTTTGCTACAATTGCTATCAACCCAGCCATAAAAAGTCCGAATGCCCGGACTTAGTCGGAAAGAAAGACGTGAAGGAGTCTCCAGCAGAAGCCCCCAAAGCAAAGGCTAGGTCATTCCAACTTACCGCGGCTGAAGCGAAAACAGAACCCGATGTGGTTTCAGGTATATTCACGATTAACTCAATTCCAGCACGTGTATTGTTTGATACGGGTGCGAATAAATCCTTCATTTCGAATGGGTTTATTCGACATCCTTCATTTGTATTGACGAAATTGCCTGTGCCCTTAGAGGTTGAAGTAGGGGACAATAAAAGTTTTATAGTTTGTGATGTCTGTCGAGGCTGCAAATTAAGCATCGACGATGAGGAATACTTGATAGACTTAATCCCGATGTCAATGGGGGAATTTCAAGTAGTCGTCGGGATGGATTGGCTAGCCCAGCACCATGCAAAAGTCGTGTGTTTCCGCAAGGAGATAAAATTAACATCTCCGAGCGGGAAACACGTTACCATTTATGGCGAAAAAGGAGGTAACCCCATAGTGTGCTCAATGATGAAAGCTCACAAGCTTATGAAGCGAGGATGCAAGGCGTTCATGATATACGCAAACGAGCCTGAGAAAGAATCACGGAAGATTGAAGATATACCGGTAGTAAGAGACTTTCAAGATGTATTTCCGGAGGATTTACCGGGAATACCGCCTGAACGGGAAGTAGAGTTCGGAATCGAATTGATTCCGGGCGCAAAACCCGTGGCCAAAGCTCCATACCGACTCGCACCGTCGGAGTTACAAGAGTTGATGTCCCAAATCCAAGACTTGCTTGATAAGGGGTTCATTAGGCCGAGTGTGTCTCCTTGGGGCGCACCGGTGTTGTTCGTCAGAAAGAAAGACGGAAGCATGCGTATGTGTATCGATTACCGGGAGTTAAACAAACTTACGGTAAAGAATCGATACCCGCTTCCGAGGATAGATGACTTGTTCGACCAATTGCAAGGTGCGAACTGGTTTTCAAAGATTGACCTTAGATCTGGGTATCACCAACTAAGGGTCAAAGAAGAAGACGTACCGAAAACGGCTTTCCGCACCAGATACGGACATTATGAATTCCTCGTAATGTCATTTGGGCTAACAAATGCACCCGCGGCTTTCATGGACCTCATGAACCGGGTTTGCAAGCCAATGTTGGACAAGTCGGTCATCGTGTTTATCGATGATATCTTGGTGTGTTCAAAAAGTGAAGCTGAACACGCAAACCACTTACGAGAAGTGTTAGAGACACTTAGACGAGAAAGGCTGTATGCGAAGTTCTCTAAGTGTGCCTTTTGGTTACGAGAGGTACAATTTCTTGGCCACGTCATAAGTGCCGACGGAGTATTGGTGGATCCGTCCAAGATTGAGGCTGTGTCAAAATGGAATCCTCCGAAGAACCCTTCGGAAATTAGAAGCTTTTTGGGGCTTGCGGGATACTATAGGAGATTCATTCAAGATTTCTCCAAGATTGCGTTACCGCTAACAAAGCTAACCCAAAAGAAAGAGAAGTTTATTTGGGGTGTCGATCAAGAAAGAGCGTTTCAGACGCTAAAAGAGAAGTTAACACAAGCTCCGGTACTGACATTGCCGGACGGGGTCGAAGATATGGTAGTTTATTCGGATGCTTCATTGTTGGGGCTCGGATGCGTTTTGATGCAACGGGGCAAAGTTATAGCTTATGCCTAGAGACAATTGAAAATACATGAGAAGAAATATCCTACACACGACCTTGAATTGGCTGCGGTGGTATTTGCCTTAAAAATATGGAGGCACTACCTATACGGGGTAAAGTGCACCATATACACCGATCACAAGAGTTTAAAATACTTTTTCGATCAGAAAGAGTTAAATATGCGACAAAGGCGATGGCTGGAAACGGTGAAAGACTACGATTGTGAAATACATTATCACCCCGGAAAGGCTAATGTGGTGGCGGATGCGCTGAGCAGAAAAGCGGACTATGTCCCAATACGAGTTAGATCGATGCAACTCGTGGTGACCTCGCGTATACTTGAACGTATTCGAGAGGCGCAATTAGAAGCAATGAAAGAAGAGAATTGGAAGAAAGAAAGAATTATAGGTCAGTTGAAGGATTTGTCGGATGGGAATGACGGGTTGAAGACTCGATCCAGAAGGATATGGGTCCCACATACCTGTGGAGTGAAGGCGCTTCTACTTAACGAAGCTCATAAGTCCCGTTATTCAATTCATCCGGGGGCGACCAAGATGTACAATGATTTGAAGCAAAACTATTGGTGGCCCGGAATGAAAAGGGATGTAGTGAGACATGTAGAAAAATGCTTGACATGTTTACAAGTCAAGGCGGAACATCAGAAACCATACGGCAAACTCCAACCGTTAGAAATTCCGGTTTGGAAATGGGAACATATCACAATGGACCTATTAACCAAGTTGCCTAAAACGAGCCGTGGTTTCGATGCCATATGGGTAGTGGTAGATAGATTGACGAAGAGTGCTCACTTCATTCCGATCCGTGAGACTTATACGTCAGAAAAGATGTCAGAGGTTTACACGAATGAAATAATAGCACGTCATGGGGTGCCGGTATCCATCGTGTCTGATAGGGATACCCGGTTTACTTCGAAATTTTGGCAGGAATTCCAAGAACAAATGGGGACTAAATTGTTCATTAGCACTGCTTATCATCCACAAACGGATGGGCAGAGTGAAAGAACAATACAAACGTTGGGAGATATGCTGCGGGCGTGCATTATTGACTTCGGAGGTAGTTGGGATGTCCACCTACCCTTGGTCGAATTTGCATACAACAATAGCTATCACACGAGCATTAAAACGGCCCCGTATGAACTGTTATATGGCCGAAAATGTCGAACCCCGGTATGTTGGGGAGAAGTGGGTCCACGAGGGATAGCACCTACTGATATAATCCGAACTACAAATAAGAAAATTGACATAGTTCGGGCACACTTGAAAGCAGCTCAAGACAGGCAAAAGGCGTATGCGGATAAAAGAAATAGGCCAATTGAATTTCAGGTTGGAGACATGGTTATGCTGAAGGTTTCCCCATGGAAAGGCATAATTAGATTCTGAAAAAGGGGGAAACTAAGCCCGAGATTTATTGGGCCATTCAGAATCACTGAACGGGTTGGTAAAGTAGCTTACCGTCTCGAATTACCCGAGGAGTTGAGTGGGATTCATAACACGTTCCACGTGTCGCACCTCCGAAAATGTTTGGCCGACGAAACTGCTCACATCCACTATGATGATATCGAGGTGGATAACAGCCTCAACTACGCAGTAAAACCAATTGCGATTTTAGATCGTAAAGAGAAAAGTTTGAGGAACAAGGTGATTAACCAAGTCAGGGTCAAATGGGAGCACAGGAAAGGTTCGGACACCACGTGGGAGCCCGAAGAGGAGATGCGACGTCTCCACCCAACATTATTTGGTACGTACTTCGGTTTCGGGGACGAAACCCTTTTAAGGGGGGTGGACTTGTAACACCCCGAAAATATAAAACTTTATATTAGAATTATATAAAGTATAAATAAATGAGAATTCACCAACTAGAAATTTTAACCTAGTTGATTAATAGTTTAGGAATAATCTATAATAGAAATTAAAAGCCACTAAATTAAATGTTGTTCAAATTAGAGGGACTTAAGTTGCCAAAGTTTAAAACTTTGGTTACTAAATTAGTAAAACAAAAACCAAACACCCCATTTGGAGGTGTTGGTCGACCAGGAACAAGAGAAGGGGCGATCCCCACTCCTCAAACCCTAAATCTTGCTTAAACTCTCAATTGAAGGAGTAAATCTGGTCCAAACGAAAATCCAAGCTTAGAATCGTGATTCTCATCGCAAGAGGATTATAAGGTATGTGAAATTTAATGAAAACTCTTAGCTTGGAATTCTCATGAATTGGGAAAAATCTGAGATTTTAGTTGCATGTTCGTCTTATGATGATTTAGGCATAACTATAGTGTTTAGAGACAAACCTTAGACAAATAGAGGCTGAAATCATGAAGAATTTGATGGAAACTATGATCACCATTGTAGGTGATTAATGGGTTATGTGAATTGGAATGAACACTAGGAAATAGATTGTTAATCTAGTGTAATTTGGTAATTTTGAGATGAATTCAGCAATTAGGAGCTTACAATCATGTAAAATGGTGAATTTATGTGAAATCATGGCTAATTGATAAACTAAAGATGTGATATATAATTATGTAAAAATCTGCTCAAGAGGTGTTCGTTGAAATGCCTCTATGAAGGCTTGGAACTGAAATTCCAAGTTTAAACGCATAATCCCAATGTTTAGTGTATTATGCGAATTATGATTTGAAAAGAGAGTTCTAAACATATGATAATTGAACTCAATAGGAACGGGCGCAGGAGCGTCAAGCGGGCAAGCGGGTGGCGAACCACGTCAAAAAGGGCTACTTTGAAGGTATGTAACTTGATCCGTTACATTAAGTAGATTTTAGTAATCATATAATGCGTAATAGAAATTTTAGAATAATAGTTGTTTGAATTAAAGCAAAGAGGACGCTACATTGAATAATAGGTCAAAGTTGGTTAGAACTCGTTGGTAGTCGTTAAAAAGGGAGGATTCCTTAGACGAGCCAAACGGGTCGAATAATCAAATTAAGGCATGGTTAATGTCTCGGAATATAGTGGGTTGATCTTTGATATTGGTTGATTGATAACATACATAAAATACAAGAATTTAGAATGTATATGTGCTAGAAAAGCGAAACCCGGAAATTGGGGTTGAGCGTAAAGAACAATTTAAACAAAAATATGGATGCCCAGGGACTACCGTAAATTACGATGGTACCGTAATTTACGGTAGAGGTCAATTGTTTACGGTGGTTTGCCCCTGTCTTACGGCAGACTAAAAATTTACAGGACCTACCGTAATTTACGGTGACACCGTAAATTACGGTGGAACCTGCAAATCTGTAAATTTATTCTTTGTAATCAGAAGTTAGTTCTCGTGTTTATATATTATTTGTTGATTTCAAAACTAATGTTTTAATGGTTTTGACCATAGGTGACGTAATGGATCTTACGGATGGCGGTCAAGCGAATAACGAAGAACCGAACGCTACATTTTGAAAGCTTCCGCAATGTTTAAACTCTTTAGTAGTATTATGTATGAATTGTAATTACTTGTTAAACCACTTTTGGTATGTTTTAACTTAAACGTTAGTCGACTAAGGTTGATGTTCTTAACGGATGTTATATCACTAAAATAATATTTTGATATAATTGGCGTATTTTATTATTAAAATCAAGTAAAAAATTTAAGGGTGTTACACAGTATTAAGGGGAATTACAATGTTTCTGATATCAAACCAACTACCCACAGTATTTGTCTCTCGACCACCCATTGGCTAGCCCATTTGTCCAATGGTGTCTGTGACTGTGGTCAGATCACCCCTTGGCCACCCGTTTGTCCAAGTGTGACGGGAAATAAGTAATGTATACAAAACCCCACATACCGGCTGTAACTTGGTGATTACATAGACTTAATCACTGTAACTATAACTTTAAAAATAACTTGGAGTTTTGTAAAACAGTTTGATAAAAAGAGAATGACTCACAAACTGTGAGAAAAGGATTTATAAAAGAGGAATGACTCACATTGCAGATTTACGAGCAGAGTATAAGCTTTACTGATTAGCCTTTTAACCTAATTTAAATAACAAATGCACACACAAACAGGATTAGTAACTAATTCAGCAGTTACGTCAATTCACGAGATTAAACCCTCACAACTATTATCAAGTGCGATACTTAACAATTCAATGGATTCACAACGAATGATAGAGCATAGTCCGAATTCGAACAGCACTCAAACATTCAAGTTGAAATCACAATGAATAACAAAGTACAAGCTCAATTTGAGCAGCACTCGGACAATCGTTGGATAGTTATAATCGATCGGACGTTGAATCGTAATAGCGATCGAGTTATTACCCTGATTGCGGCAGCACCTCGTGATCGTGTGTGTGTGTGGTGAAATGATTTCAGGATATCTCGACGTATACAGAAGCTTTTTACGTCGTTTTAAGTTCAACAGTTAAGTGCCAATGTCGGCTATTTATAGCAATTTTTTGGGGTTCCCTTACGGACCGTATGCCGGACTCCTTACGGTCTGTAAGCTAAGCAGTCTAATTCATAGGCTGCCTAGCTCGGGACTAGCCTTGGTGAATCATAAAATTGACCAATTAGACAACTCTACGTTTTATTTTTGATAATTATTAAACTAGGTTTACCCCCCTTGAGTTTTAGGGGCCCTGATCCTGATTCCGATCATTCTGAAAATTTTAGGGCTAGTGCAGAATTAATTGGGTGTCTTAATTAGGGTTTTCTTATTGACTAATTATCGTCCTAAATATGGATATTAGTGACAGTTGTTACATCCTCCCCACCTTAAGAAAAATCTCGTCCTCGAGATTTACTGAAATAGATGAGGATACTTTCGCTTCATCTCTGATTCCAGTTCCCAAGTATATTCTGGTCCTCTCCTGGATTCCCATTTGACTTTTACTAGCACTAGTCGTTTGTGTTTGAGAAACTTAATTTTCCGATCTTCTATTTGTAGGGGTTTCTCTACGAATTTCAGCTTTTCATTTACCTCTATATCTTGAAGAGGTACTACCAGGGATTTGTCTGATAGGCATTTCTTGAGATTGGATACATGAAACACATCATGTACTCCAGCTAATTCTTCTGGTAGTTGTAAACGATAAGCTACTTGTCCTATTCGTTGGATCACTGGGAATGGTCCAATATATCTTGGACTCAGTTTTCCTTTCTTACCAAATCGTACTACTCCTTTCCAAGGAGATACTTTTAACAGTACTTTATCTCTGACTTGGAATTCTAATGGCTTACGGCGATTGTCCGCATAACTCTTCTGACGATCTCTAGCAGTCTTCAGTCTTTCCTTGATTTGCGATATCTTGTCAATAGTTTCTTGCACAATCTCTGGGCCTGATAACTGACTTTCTCCTATCTCTGCCCAACAAACGGGAGTTCTGCACTTGCGTCCATACAGTGCTTCGAATGGAGCAGCTTCGATGCTCGAATGATAACTATTGTTATAGGAGAATTCAATTAATGGTAAATGGCTATCCCAATTACCACCAAAGTCAATTACACATGCTCGGAGCATGTCTTCCAGGGTTTGTATCGTCCTTTCACTTTGTACGTCTGTTTGAGGATGATATGCGGTACTTAAATTAAGTCGAGTTCCCATTGCTTCTTGGAAACTTGTCCAGAAACGGGAAGTGAAACGACTATCTCTATCCGATACAATGGAGAGTGGGACTCCATGTAAGGATACTACTTCATCTACATACAACTTGGCTAACCTTTCCATGCTAAAGGTTTCCTTCATTGGTAGAAAATGAGTTGATTTGGTTAATCGATCCACAATTACCCAAATAGCATCATTGCCCTTTCTGGTTTTGGGTAACTTAGTAAAAAATCCATTGTTATGAGTTCCCATTTCCATACAGGCATTTCTAACTGTTGGAGTAGTCCTGAAGGTTTCTGATGTTCGGCTTTTAACTTGTGAACAGGTTAAACACTTAGATACGTATTCGGCTATATCCTTTTTCATTCCAATCCACCAAAAATTATTTCTTAAATCCTGGTACATCTTATTATTTCCTGGATGTACAGTATACCTAGATTTATGAGATTCTTCTAAAATCTTATTTCTTAATTTTCCTTGCTTAGGTACCCAAATTCGTTTCTTGTGGAATCTCCAAATTCCATCTTTTCCTTGTTCTAATTCCTTTAGGTAACCTTTCATTCCTTCGGCATCGTCCTTGATTGCCGTTCCCTGAACTTCCTTTATTTGTTTCATTAAATCTAATTGTAGATTTAACCTAAGAGCACGGACTCGCTTTTGCTTTTCATGATATTTACGACTTAAGGCGTCTGCGACTACGTTTGCTTTTCCTTCGTGATATTGAATATCACAGTCGTAATCACTTAGGATTTCCATCCACATTCTTTGCCTCATATTTAACTCTTTTTGCCCAAATATATACCTTAAACTTTTATGGTCCGTATAGATAGTAAACTTACTTCCATACAGATAATGTCTCCAAATCTTAAGGGCAAAAATTATGGCTCCTAACTCTAGGTCATGAGTTGTATAATTTTCTTCGTGCTTTTTCAATTGCCTAGAGGCATATGCAATTACCTTTTTGCGTTGCATCAACACACATCCATATCCTAATTTTGAAGCATCACAGTATACTTCAAAATCCTCAGTTCCTTCGGGTAAAGCTAAAATTGGAGCATTTGTCAATTTGTGCTTTAGAATCCTAAAAGCTTCCTCTTGCCTAGATCCCCATTCAAACTTAACGGCTTTACAGGTTAGCTTAGTTAAAGGTACAGCTATCCTAGAGAAATCTTTAATAAATCGTCTATAATATCCAGCTAATCCTAGAAAACTTCTAACTTCCATAACCGTTCGTGGAGCTTTCCAATTCGTGATTGCTTCTATTTTAGCAGGATCTACGTGAATTCCTTCGTGATTCACCATATGACCTAAAAATTGCACTTCTTGTAGCCAGAATTCACACTTCGAGAATTTGGCATAAAGCTTTTCCTTTCTTAACAATGTTAAGAGTGCATGCAAGTGCTTACAATGTTCCTCCTGACTTTTGGAATAAATGAGTATATCGTCAATGAAAATGATCACAAATTTATCCAAGTAGGGTTTACAGATCCTATTCATCATGTCCATAAATGCAGCTGGAGCATTTGTTAATCCAAAGGGCATGACTGTAAACTCATAACGACCATACCTAGTTCTGAAAGCAGTTTTAGGTATGTCCTCCTCTTGCACTTTCAACTGGTGATATCCAGATCTTAAGTCTATCTTAGAGAAATACCTAGCTCCTTGCAATTGATCAAAAAGATCATCAATCCTAGGTAATGGGTATCGGTTCTTAATTGTGACTTTATTCAATTCCCTATAATCGATACACATTCTCATTGATCCATCTTTCTTTTTCACAAACAACACTGGTGCACCCCAAGGGGATGAACTAGGTTGTATAAATCCTTTGCTTAGTAATTTATCTAATTGCTTTTTACAATTCTAGCATTTCAGTAGGTGCTAATCGATAAGGTGTCTTAGCTATTGGTGTAGTACCTGGAATTAAATGAATTCTAAACTCTACTTCTCTATCAGGTGGTAAACCAGGTAATTCTTCTGGAAAAACATCTGGGTATTCTGAAACTATAGGGATGTCCTGAAGTTCCTTACTTTTAGTGTTAATGATTACAGAAATCATATACACCATTTCTTGTTTCCTTGAATAACTAGCCAATTTCATTACTGAAATGAATTTTAGTGGCTTTTGAGGTCTATCTCCTGTAATTAGAATTACTTCTCCTGTGGGGGTACGGATTTCTACGGAATTCTTATCACACAGGATTCGAGCATGGTTGGCTATTAACCAATCCATTCCTAATACCACATCGAATCCGGCTAAATTCATAGGTAACAGGTTTGCAGAAAACTTATGGCCTAATAATTCTATCTTTCCTTCTTGCAAAACCTTATCTATGTTGACAGAATTTCCATCTGCCGTTTCAACAGTAAGGATCTGCCTAAGGGTAGTTAGAGGTAAGTTAAGAGCTTGGCAGAATGCAGTATTAATGAAACTTTGGTTTGCACCAGAATCAAATAATACTTTTGCATAGACGTTATGCACTAAGAACGTACCCGCTATCACGTCTGGAATGAGTTCGGCTTCTTGAGTGGTCAGCTGGAATGCTCGTGCATTTTTCTTAGTAGTTCCTTCAGTCGTTTTAGCTCTACTGTCTGTTGGTTTAGCTAACTTAGGACATTCAGACTGGAAATGTCCTGTTTCTCTGCAGTTATAACAAACTCTTGTTTTCCTTCTGCAGTCTTCTTCCCGATGTCCTTTCGCCTTGCAGAAGTTGCAAAATATATTGCACTGTCCATAGTGTTTCTTTTTGCAATTTCTGCAGAAAGGAGGTGACGAGTATTGCCCGGTTCCTCTTTTCTTGAATTTATTGCTATTATTACCCACACGAAATCCTTGGGTAATCTTCTGAGCCAATTCCTTCTTGCGATCTTCTTATCTGGTGCGGACTAGTTCATCGGTTAAGGTATTAGCTAATTCCACAGCATCGTCAATCGTGCGTGGTCTCGCAGCTTTAACGATGTTACGGATTGCTCCGATCAATCCCCAAATATAACGGGAAATAAGTACCGGTTCTGGCGAAGCCAGGGAAGGTACCACTCTCGCATATTCGAAGAATGTCGAAGTATATCCTCGACAATCTACACCTATCATACGATGACTTAGGAACTTGTTTGCCATTTGTTCCTTCTCGTATTCGGGACAGAATTTTCTTTCTACAAGACTCTTAAATTCTTCCCAATTCATCGCATAGGCCACCCTTCTTCCTTTTGCTTGTAGCACCGTGTTCCACCATTCTAGCGCCCCTGCTTTGAACAAGTTTGATGCATACATCACTTGATCTTTTTCAGCACATTTACTTATTGCAATTACTGCCTCGGTTTTCTCTAACCAACGCAGTGTTGCAGTTGCCCCTTCATTACCTGCAAATTCTGCGGGTTTACAGGCAAGAAATTCTTTGTAAGTGCAACCAGGTGTTGCAGCTTTCATTCTCTTAGGGAGTGGGGCCTGTTGCGGATCATGATCGTCATGATTGCCGCCTCTATTTATGTTGTTACTGCCGTTATCTTCCGGAACACGTTTACTAGGAATTAATTGTGGTTCGGCAGGTTTCTGAACAGCAGCCACAATTTCTGGAATAGCATTGGCTATCCCTTGAGCAATAAAGTGCTCAATATCTTGTCTAGTTATATATTGATCTTCCTGATTTTGCTCAGACTGATTTACTTCATTAACTGGTTCACTATTAGCGTTTTCCATCTGCTAATTAGTATTAATAGAGATTATTAGTGTTTAATTATTGATAACAAAATCACAGATAAACACATAGATCAGTATAACATGCAAGCATAGTCAAAATTGTCGATGCCTCGACTTTTGTTTTGTTTTATATATTATACCTGCTTCAAATACACACTTTTTATCTTACAGTGTTTTATTGCCCATTTTACAGAATCAGTTTTACTATATTAGTTATAAAACAAACTTTTCCAAATCCCTCCTATCTTTTGGTTTGCTGGCAGTTTCAGTAACGACGCTCCCTCTCATCGTACTTCCAAGAAATCTGCTCCCCCATTTCCCGGATCCTATTCCCCGTGCCTATCAGTTCTTCACCAAACTGACGTAGTTCAGCTAAATTTTCATAGCTCATTGGCGGATTAGGGATAGGTTCTGGATCAAACTGTGGGAGAAAACTATAGGGACTATTAACTATATTTTGGAATTGCCAGTCATTGGTCCACCATTCCTCCATTTGGCCTAATGGTCGGGTGTGAACTAGTGGGTCTGGAATAGCTGGCCCTAGGTTTATTGGAAATTGGGCTGTAGCAGGATAAGAGAAGAGATTATCGTTGATAGGCTCTAAAACATCACATTTATCCAGTAGGCGGTCTATTTCGTCCTGGAATGTGATTTCCTCAGACTGTTTAGAGCTTTCTCCGATCTCTATTCCCTTTTGCTTTAGGTCTATCCCTATTTCTGCTGGTTTGGAACTTTCTCCGGTTTCTATTTCTTTTCCCTTGCTCACACTCACAGGGTTTTCTATTTTAGGGATTCTCCTAGGTTTCCTTCTGCGCACTTTTCGCCACCCTACATATCTTCTCTTCTTTTTAGGTTTTGCTTTTTCCAGCGGTGGAGCTTGGAATTCTAGCGGTTCCTCTATGTCAGCAATGTAACCAGTGAAGTTGTGGGAGACTTCAATTGGCACAGGATAGAGGTTGAGATTCTGAAATGCTTCCGACATCTCATTCATGCTGTACGGCATATATGCAAAATGCACAAAATGCTAAGTTAAAACTTTGGAACAAAGCTTAACAAATAAACTTTTTTATTGCATACCAATTTGTACAACATAACAGCAAACAGAACACACTCAGATCTATTTATTTATTTACTGGGAAGTAAATATTTCTAGATTTAAAGCTTAAAGATTTGCATTTTCTGCTACAGTAGCGAGCAGATACAGATTTGCCCATTTTTCATCTAAATTATTTTCCCCTGGAGGATTACTGTTAATTTCCTGAATTTCCGGGTTAAACCTCACTCTCTTGGTTTGGTGTTTCTTTTTCTCTTGACCCTTCCTAATAATCAAATTCATTTTCTTTGGTGTAAGTGGGTTTTCATAATTTGCCTTACGGACAAAGATTCCTTCCTCTAACTTGACGGAAGTTTTGGAGGAAGAGGTTCCCTGTTCTTTAGGTATACTATCTAATTTGCGGTAGATAGCAGAAATCTTTTGTTTACCCATACTGTAATTTTAACAATTAATCAGTTAATAAGCATATATTCACAGAATGACAAATAAAGTTTTCCTAATTAAAATAGTGAGCTTAATCAGTAAGCTTAAAACAGTGGCTCTGATACCACCTTTTCCCTGTCACGGCCCTCGACCCGGTTTGACCCGTTTCAGGAGCCGCGGGACAGGAATCCCGTGGTATTTAATTTAGGCGACAACGGAAGTCTTTTTAAAACAGGATCTTTTAATAATTCAAACTGCCCGTTTCATAACTTAGGGATAAATTCCCGAAATTTACAATAATGTGATTTCTTAGGGAAATCTTTATTTTCAAAACATGTTCATTTATTTATTTACATTGAGCCACTTTTCTAAGCTGGGAGTGCTCCACGGCACTTTTCTTTGCTCATACCAGATCACCTGAAACATGTTTGAAAAAGGTTTTGTCAGCGGGGAAATACTGAGTGAATCATTCATTTTACTGAAAACGACACATTTGTTATAATCTACAGTATTAAGGGGAATTACAATGTTTCTGATATCAAACCAACTACCCACAGTATTTGTCACTCGACCATCCATTGGCTAGCCCATTTGTCCAATGGTGTCTGTGACTGTGGTCAGATCACCCCTTGGCCACCCGTTTGTCCAAGTGTGACGGGAAATAAGTAACGTATACAAAACCCCACATACCGGCTGTAACTTGGTGATTACATAGACTTAATCACTGTAACTATAACTTTAAAAATAACTTGGAGTTTTGTAAAACAGTTTGATAAAAAGAGAATGACTCACAAACTGTGAGAAAAGGATTTATAAAAGAGGAATGACTCACATTGCAGATTTACGAGCAGAGTATAAGCTTTACTGATTAGCCTTTTAACCTAATTTAAATAACAAATGCACACACAAACAGGATTAGTAACTAATTCAGCAGTTACGTCAATTCACGAGATTAAACCCTCACAACTATTATCAAGTACGATACTTAACAATTCAATGGATTCACAACGAATGATAGAGCATAGTCCGAATTCGAACAGCACTCAAACATTCAAGTTGAAATCACAATGAATAACAAAGTACAAGCTCAATTTGAGCAGCACTCGGACAATCGTTGGATAGTTATAATCGATCGGACGTTGAATCGTAATAGCGATCGAGTTATTACCCTGATTGCGCCAGCACCTCGTGATCGTGTGTGTGTGTGGTGAAATGATTTCAGGATATCTCGACGTATACAGAAGCTTTTTACGTCGTTTTAAGTTCAATAGTTAAGTGCCAATGTCGGCTATTTATAGCAATTTTTTGGGGTTCCCTTACGGACCGTATGCCGGACCCCTTACGGTCCGTAAGCTAAGCAGTCTAATTCATAGGCTGCCTAGCTCGGGACTAGCCTTGGTGAATCATAAAATTGACCAATCAGACAACTCTACGTTTTATTTTTGATAATTATTAAACTAGGGTTTACCCCCCTTGAGTTTTAGGGGCCCTGATCCTGATTCCGATCATTCTGAAAATTTTAGGGCTAGTGCAGAATTAATTGGGTGTCTTAATTAGGGTTTTCTTATTGACTAATTATCGTCCGCTTCGTGGCGGAGCATTTAGCAATGCCTGGTGAGGGCTGGCTGTCTGGGGACATTTTAAGGGCTGGGCTTGCTTCTCATGAGATTGGGTAAGGGAATCTAAATATGGATTTTAGTGACAGTTGTTACAAGCTGGAGATGTGTTGAAGGAGTTGTGTGAAGACAATTTAAGCAAAAGTTCATAGCTTTTATTTTAAGATAAAATAAGCCATTTTCAGATCTTTAAAAAAAAACAAACAGTCTTGAAGCCTTTATGTCTGCCCGTCTGCAGACATGGGCTCCTTGCAGATGTTTTAAGCAAAAACAAACACCCCCTAAGAAATATGAGTTACATAAGCTAAAATATTAGAATATACTTGAGTGAAATTGATATGTGACGGATTAGTGCAAGGGCATTAGAAGTATAAATCACATATGATATAACTATAAGCATCATATCATGAGTGAAACATAGAAAGTATATATGTAGGTACAAACTAGAAGTCAAATAATCATAAAAGTAAAAGAAAGCCGGCCACTTTCCTGAATTATTCTTAAAGCAAAGCATCACGTTTGCACTTTTCAGTCCAGTCATGGTGCATTTATATATCTGCAAACTCAATTACATTCCTCTACAACCCCATACAAGTGTGGCGGCTATAGGGTATGGTCATGACCTTTATAACCACCATAATCTTCCACGTCAGTGTTATGTCACTCATCTTTAATCCATCATTCAAAACCACTCCTCTAAAGGTGTAGTCGTGACCCAAACCACTTCTTGAAAAATGAAATGATTTCTTGAAAAATGGAAAGGACCATGGTTTAATCCATGCAAACCATGATGAGTCATGCAAGGAGGTGGTGTAGCCTTCCATTCATGTTCTTAGGTGGCGAATAATCTTTAGATTCTACCATATCAAGTCATATTTTAGGTATTGATCTTCGTATAAATAATTTTATTGATATCTATTATATCAAATATACACTTACTTTTTTTTATAAATTAGTACATAATTTATATCAACGCGAAGGATATACAGTGTTATTAAACATCTAACCTTAAATGCGAAAACACTCAAAACTATCACGCTTTAATTAAAAGAAACAAAAAATTTATTCTGTTTTATTTTTATTTCACTAATAAACGGACATCAATTGGTATCCGGTTCTTCCAAATATTCACTTGACTAAAAATAGGGTCGTTCCAACATTTTTGAAGGCTCTAAGTAAACTACAAAGGTGGACCCTTTGAATGGGTATAAAGAAAATATTGGTTCTCCATTCTTCCTTCTAAGTCTGGTCATAAGCACAATATCAAAATTCAAAGATTGAAAGTATCAATTAGGAATTTAGGGAGAACGGTGATTAAGTGAATCACAATATATAGAGATTACTATAAAAATAGTCGTTAACCAACCTAGATTATCATTGCGACAACATTAATTTCCCCTAATTTCATGGCTAATTTTTCCTCAATCGGCGACACCGTTGAACAAAATGGGCACATGCGACGTTACAGTTAGTGAGAATAACGATGGCGGCCTAATTAAATACGAATTGCATATTGTTTGGAGTTTGAATTAGACTCTTTTATTTAAAAATTGGTTATTTATTTTGGCCTAAACACACATATGCTATATAAAGATTTTTAATATATTTGGAGGCCCTAGGCCGTTACCTAGATTTAGAAGCCCCTAAGTACGGCTCTAATTTAATATTTCCCAAAAAACACATGTTAATTTGAAATTTATATGTTGCTTTGGGTTTTTTTTATGTCTACTCTCCCATATATATTTAAAATCTCATTACGGTTGTATATCATAACATACTACTAGCTAATTCCGTGGTCGTCTTCTTTTTTTTCTAAGGACAACTCTACTAAAAGCGACGCTAGGAATATTGCCCAAAAACAACAAGCTTACAACAAGAAATTACATCAATCATTCCATAGCATATCGAGTCGGAGGTCTCATTAAAAGCTCCCTATGAAGATGATGATGATTCCACAACATATTTTTAAGGGGAAGCCTATTTCCAAATACATCCTAAAGATTTAATACCTCCATTGTTTTAGTCACACTCGCTTCTTTATCTATCTGAAAATTTTTTATGTATGAGAGGCTATTTCCGGAGCAAAAAAAGAGCAACATTAGGGTGCTCGGTGTGGGAGCCGGGAAGGCCTCGGTGAAGCCCGACCTTGTCCGGGAACACCAGTCCCCTAGTTCCGGTGACTTTTTCTGCCCGACAAACGGGGACCCCACAACGATTCACTGGGAAATCTTGGGGATTGAACACGTTCAGGTATTTCGAAAATATCCGTTTTAGTCACACTCGCTTCAATCATCCTTATAACCTCATGATATTATTAACAGAAAATTAATATTTACCCATCAAAATAAGAGAAAATTTAAGTAGGGATAATTACATAGTGACAGAAAATTAATATTTACCCATCAAAATAAGAGAAAATTTAAGTAGGGATAATTACATAGTGATTTTTCCTTCAACAATAACAGCTTCATGGCTTCATCACTGCTATATAACATAATTATCATCATCATCATCACTAAAAATTAATAATTAACAATAATAATAATTATGAATAACTAAAAACAATCCAATTCTTCAACCATGCTCTGCTGCTTCAACAGACTCTGCTGCTTCAAAATAAAAGCCTCCACCGTTAACCGAAACTCTTCATTACTCAGCCTCTCCACCGTCTCAAACGACGACGGACTTGAATAACCATCACCGGCTTCCACCACACTCCTCCGCCGTTCCGTCGCCGACCTCCTCAACTCTACGCGAGGCTTCGCCGTCATCTCCCGCCGTAACTTCACCGACTGCGTTCTCTGAAACCTCTCCATCTGCTTCGTCGCCTTTTTAATAACCGTTTCCGGCGCCACTTCACTTTTCAGGTTCGTCTTCTCACACCTAACTTCCTCATCATCATTATTTTTATTATTATTACTATTATCCATAACTGTCTGCTTCAATGGTTGAACCGGCGGAATTACCGGTTCAGATTCAATATTTGAACCGGATTCACTTGTTTTATAACTATCGGAATTGGATCCAGATCTGTATCTATACCTATATCTGTATCTATTATCTTCTGCAATTTCCGGTCCAGCGGTTACGTTTCCGACGTCGACGTTACTGTTACTGTTACCGTTACTGTTACTGTTACCGTTACTGTTACTGTTACCGGAGAGGATGTAACAGATAACAACAATTACATTTCCGACTAGAAAAACTACGTGTTGATTCAACATGTAAGACGAACAGGCGTAGATATACTCGCCGGATACTTTAAAAACCGTAGGAAGGCGTGTAGACGACCATGAAATCAACGCAAGCGCTAAAAAAACTTCAATCAGCCTTAAAGCTTTTGAAATGTTGTTAAACCGTTGGTATCTGGCGATCGCATTCGCCTTCTCAACTTGAATACTGTCAATGAAACCGTACGAGTCCATTGTTTTTCAGATTCAGAAATGGAAAACCGTTTAGATTATTATGTTTAGGAAAACAGGAATTAGATGACATGAAAATATGATGTGGAGTCAATGTGTTACAGCGATCGAGTACGATCACCGGAAAAGTGATGGCGGGAAGGGTTGATGAAAACACGCACAACACGTTCGAGTGTGTGTGGTTTGTAACAGAGGTCAGAGGAAAGGGGTAGGGGACAATGGGAGTGACAATGAAGGAAGGTACAATTTATAAGGAATTCTAGAATCTTTAAAATAGCGTAATAATAATCTTTTCCTAAAATGATTTTATTTTTTTATGGAAAATTTGATCAAGACTTTGATTTTTTTTAAAAGCATGGATGTTTTTTAAATCAGTTATATACCTACTTCACATACCGAAAAAGTAAAAACTATTGTGAATTTTTTTTTTCTTTTCTAATAAGTTAGTATCTATTCCTTTATTCGTAATTAAGTGTGATGTATAAGTGTATATATTATGAAAATCTTGAATACTTATATCTTATTCTGAATTTCGGTTTTGCCATCAAGGGTGGAGATATAATAGGAAGTTTATTTGGCTAGGAAGGCTAGGAAGTGATCTTGACCATCCATTTACTTAATCAAGGGCTAAGATTAAATCAGGGAAATTGAAAGTAAAAAAAGAGGCGCGTGACTTTTTTCAGGGGCAATCTAGTCAATCCAAGCCAATAGTTTCTCTCTCCTCCAATTCCCCCCATTTTTTAAACGTTAATAACTCTTTCATACGACATTATTTTTTTATAAAAATTGCACCAAAAAAACGAGTGTTTTTTTATCTTTAAAACGAGTATACTATTGCTATATTTTGAAAAAAAAAAATTTAAAACCCAGTTACGTAAAACGCAATAGAAAAAACCCCAGTATCGTAAAACGCAATGAAAAAAAAACCCTAAAAAATGACATTTTTCTAAAACGCAATGCACAAAAAACACAAAGAAATGACTTTTTTGTAAAACGCAATGGCCAGAAAACACATAAAAATGTGTTTTACCTAAAACGCAATGCACCAAAAACACAAAAAAAATGACTTATTTGTAAAACGCAATGGCCAGAATACACTTAAAATGTCTGTTTTCTAAAACGCAATGGACTGAAAACACATAAAAAAGTGTTTTACCTAAAACGCAATGCACCAAAAACACAAAGAAATGTCTTATATGTAAAACGCAATGGCCAGAAAACACTTAAAAATGACTCATTCTAAAACGCAATGGACTGAAAACACCTAAAAAATGTGTTTTACCTAAAACACAATGACTAAAAACACTTAAAAATGTGTTTTTTTCTAAAACGCAATAGCTGTCTGTCACTGTGAACTGTCTGTCACTGTGAACTGTCTTATTTCTAAAACGCAATGGACACATAAAACTGTCAGTCACTGTGAACTGTCTGAATTGTCTACGAATTACTGTCTTCGAAATGAGCCAATTTATGGAAATTTAATTTTTCTGATGCGTTTTTAGTACAGCAATTTAATAGAACTGTCTGGCTCTGCCCCTTGGACCCCGCCAGGGGCTGCCGCCCCTGGGACCCCGCTACCGGGGGCTGCCGCCCCCGGACCCCCGCAAAGATCGTAAAACGCAATGACTAAATAAAAAACCCAGATCATGAAAATGAAATTAAAGAATTTCTTACATGGATCGAAGCCGATTTCTTCATCAATTGACGGAATTTGAATGATAGAAACACTTATCAACGCTCGAATCGAACGAATCGAGTGATTATCTCCAAAATCACCGGAAAAAACGAGATTTTTTTATGAAATTAAACTGGGTTTTCTTCAAAAAAAAAGCTGAAGAACACGTTGATCGGGTTCTGAATCATTGATTTGTGATGAAAATCGCACTATAATGTAATGATTATTGAGATATAAAGTGAAGAAATAGTTGAAGATGGTGGATTTTGAAAATGATGGGTTTTTGAATTTACTGGGTTTTGAAAAAGGAAGAAGAAAGAGTTGGATTGACTAAAATACCCTTTCTCTTTATTTTAAAATTTGCCACATGTCATAATCCTATGGCTTCCTATCCTTCCTAGAGAAAATTAACTTCCTATTTGATCTTTACCCTATTAAATAAAATTAAAATATGCGGACCGTAAACTTTTTTTTTTCATTTCCCATAAACTTTAATTTAAAATAATATCTTATTTTAATTAACCCTGTAATTGTGTCATAACTGTCATTCCATGTCTCTCGTTAAACCATCTCTCTCGATGATCGAACCGTCCGGCTTTTTCCGTTGACATTTAAATAACCCTCCGGCGACACGCATCGTTCTTTCTTTACTTCTCCAAAATCGTTTAGGGTATCCGGGGCACCCTTCGGTGACCCCTTAGGGGACTCAACTCACCTATTAGGTGTGTGCTGCCAACAATTAGGTAAGTTAGAGAGAGAGTAGAGAGAGAGGGTGAAATAGGTGGGGAGTTGCCGAAGAGAGGGGAGGAGAGAGGGAGAGCTTGACCAATCAATGCTTTTCTTCTTCTTTTTTTTTTTTTTTTAAAAAAAAAACCAATTCACCTAAGAGGGGAGTGCCGCCATCAAAAAGGGGTATTAGGGGAGTGTTAGAGGGGAGTTGACATGGCATTTTATGGTTGGTTATGTGTAAGAGGGGGGACTCACCTAAGAGGTGAGCACCCCTTACACCCTTACACTATTGGTTGTCATCACCTACAATCCTTTATAACCGATCTCGCTGGCCATTAAATCAACCACACATCTTGATGACTCCTAATTTCAAACTCAATCACAGCCGATTTTCTCGTCGTCGTTCAAATCCACTCTACAACTTTGGTCAACAATAACTCGGGATGGTCGAAAAAAAAGCGACAAAGTAATATACCGATATTAGAAGAGGACCGCATGTCCGGAATATCTCTTGTTTCATCTCTCTTACTATACATAAATTCTTCATCGCCCATCATTAATCATTCTTGGCGCCATTTTTTGTGGTGATTGGTGATTTATTGTGGCGGTAGGGTTATATAGGGTGTGAAATGGTGGCAAATGGCGGGGAAACGGTGGTCGAAATAGATGCGTTGGTTTGGTATTTTTTTTTAAAACAGCGTGTCAGTTTGGTTACAATCATATTCGACGGTTTTTATTGTGTTTGTCGGTTCTATTACGATGTGTCCATCACCGGTAGAGATTGAGAATAAAAAGAATAGGTTTTTGTTGTCGGGTCGTAACTATTTTTTCCGGTTGAAAGGACTTCCGGTGTTTTTTAAATGTTGTGGGTGGATGGTGTTGGATGTATAATATGATTTTATTAATTCAACAAGTTATTAGTTATTACTTAAACGTTGTGTTTGTGTAGACATGACGTTTCTCCGGTGGTGACTGCAGTTACTTCTTGTAAGATTATATAATATATATATTAAACAAAGGGGTATATACGTGTGTTTTTTTTAAGTATTTATTTTTCATTCTATAGAAGCAACCTAAACAAATGGGCATGTATGTGTGTTTTTTTTAAAAGTTGTGGTTTTTTAAAAGTCACCACTTTTCATTCTATGGTGACAACCCAAACAAAGCGGGTATGTATGTGTGGTTTTTTTAAAGTCACCACTTTTTATTCTAAAGAGGCAATTCAAATTTCTAATTGTATAAGGGTATAATTGTTAAATGGTACTGTTTTTTTATTCTTTTACACTTCAAAACGTTTATGAGCCAATAATAACTTCAAAACCTGGCAGCTCAACCCCAGCCAGGGGCTCTGCCCCTTGGACCCCGCCAGGGGCTGCCGCCCCTGGGACCCCGCTACCGGGGGCTGCCGCCCCCGGACCCCCGCAAAGATCGTAAAACGCAATGACTAAATAAAAAACCCAGATCATGAAAATGAAATTAAAGAATTTCTTACATGGATCGAAGCCGATTTCTTCATCAATTGACGGAATTTGAATGATAGAAACACTTATCAACGCTCGAATCGAACGAATCGAGTGATTATCTCCAAAATCACCGGAAAAAACGAGATTTTTTTATGAAATTAAACTGGGTTTTCTTCAAAAAAAAAGCTGAAGAACACGTTGATCGGGTTCTGAATCATTGATTTGTGATGAAAATCGCACTATAATGTAGTGATTATTGAGATATAAAGTGAAGAAATAGTTGAAGATGGTGGATTTTGAAAATGATGGGTTTTTGAATTTACTGGGTTTTGAAAAAGGAAGAAGAAAGAGTTGGATTGACTAAAATACCCTTTCTCTTTATTTTAAAATTTGCCACATGTCATAATCCTATGGCTTCCTATCCTTCCTAGAGAAAATTAACTTCCTATTTGATCTTTACCCTTGCCATCAAATCATTTTGACGTATATTTTATTACACAAAAATAATAAGTTATTTGAATGTAAGTATTATACTATTATATACAAGAAGTGAGGTTTATGTAAAATAAAGAGGTGAGGTGAAAAAAAGTGTAGGGGTGGTTTGGATGTATTAGTCGCTTACTGGTGGGATATCAGGAATATAGCGCTATATTGGGCTATAACGTTCTATGGTGTCTGGAAATTTAAGGGGTATAATCTCATTACACACTCAAGTTATATAACCTTCATATTGGGCTATAACGCCCCATATTAAATCTATAGGGGTAGTGGGGCTTGACCACTACAAATGGTTTTAGGGTATGCTTTATTAATAGCATTGGTGTCTGAGCAACAATTTAAAACAAACTAGATTTGAGTATGAGATACATGTAGGCCCGTTCAAACCGCTCGGCGCTCGTCGCTCATTCGGAAATTGTTCGGAAAATGCTCGTTCGATTTGACGCTCGGTTGTAAACAAGCCGCTCTGCTCGGTTCGGTTTGTAAACGAGCCAAGCATGAGCAAAGGTCCGCTCGGCTCGGTTCGGCTCGAATATATATATATACACACATATACACATACATATATAAACATGTATATACACAAATATAAATTATACATATACACACCCCTATATTTATACACACATACATAAATACTTAAATATAAATTAAATTTATAGTTTTATATATACTACTCTTAGAGGGGGCAATCTTGACCCAAAGCCTTCCAAGTGGGTCAATTTGGGTTGTTTTTAAAATTATATGGGTTGATTTGGGTAAGATATTTTAACTAAATGGGTCACAGTGGGTCACTTAAAATTCCATCTTGTAATTTTCAGGTCAAAGCGGGTCGACATCATTAAATAAATGGGTCGATGTGGGTTAGTGTCTTAAAGAAATGAGGCAGGTTTCGGGTCGGAATGAGTTTCGAGCTGGCACAAGTATCCGCACGAGACGGGTTACGGCATGAAACGGGTTTACAAGCCAACCCTTTTTTTATAATTTTCAGCACGACGCAGGTTTTGGATCAGAACGGGGTCGGTTCAGGTCGGGTTTCGGGCTGACACGGGTTTCTGAACGGGACTGGTTTCGGATTGCAACGGGTTTTGGGCCGACACGAGTTTCCGCACGATATGAGTTTCGGACCGGGACGAGTTTCGTACCGTACCGTTTCGACGCGAACCGTTCCGATGCGTACCGTTTCGATCCGTACCATTTCGAATCAAACCGTTTCGACGCGAACCGTTTCGACTCGAACCGTTTCGACTCGAACCGTTTCGACCCGTACCGTTTTGACCAATACCGTGTCGAACCGAACCGTTTTGAATCGAACCGTTTCGTACCGTACCGTTTCGACGCGTACCGTTTCGACGCGAACCAAAACAACCCTTATAAACAGTCTAAAGTTACCCAAAGTGATTTAAATACATAAATTGTCCTGAAGGGAAATGGGGGAAGATGTAATAATCTGCAGAAGCACAAAGTATGGGCCAACAATTCATGTAGGGGGTGTTTGTTTTTGCTTATTACATCTGCAAAAAGCTTATGTCTGCCCGCCTGCAGACATAAGGCCTTAAAGACCGTTTGTTTTTTTTTTTTTTTCAAACAGATCTTAAATTAGCTTCAAACATCTTAAAAAAGAAGCTTTGAAACAAAGCTTCAAACATCTGCACATGTCTTCTTCTTCCCTTCTCACCTGCCACCGCCACCACTCCTCCCCTCCCACATCACCCACTGCCACCACTCCTCCCCTCCCACTCACACACCCAACCCCCTTTCTCCTAGCACCCCCTTACACCCACATCCATCAGAACCGTAGAGAGAGCGATGAGAGAGAGAGGGCCTCCCTGTTCACGGCGACCTCCCTGTTCACGGTGGTGGTTTGATCTGATGACGGCGGTGGTTTGATCTGACGGTGGTGGTGGTGGTTTCGCGGCATGAGACAGGGGGCTAGGGTTTGCGGTGGGTTCTTGGAGTGGGGGCTAGGGTTTGCGGTGGTTGTTGGTTGTGGTGGTGGCAGGTGGACGGTGGAGGAGTGGTGGCGGATGATTGTGATGGTGGTGGTGAAGGTGGTGGTGGTTGTAGAGAGAGAGAGAGTGTGTTTGTAGAGAGAGAGAGCAGAGAAAACTCTTGTATATGTGTTGTGTGTGTGAAGTTGTTTTTGAAGAAAAAAAACAAACCCTCTTCTCCTTGCAGACTGCAGACATTTGGGCCACATCTTCTCTTGCAGATGCCTGCAGATGTGGTCCGCAGACTACAGACATTTTACATCTGAAAAAACAAACAGCACCGTAGTGTCTTTATGTTACAGCACAATGGAGGGATAAGCTCACTCAACTTCTATCCAAGAGGAACTGGGCATACGGTAATATAAGCACTTTCTTTTATCATTTCAAATATGAATTCTTTTGCTTATGAGTTATGACATCAGAAATTTTCATTCTAAAGTGGTTTTTGGGACTCAAATACTAGCAATTTGCATCTTCTACTGAAATGACCATAAAACGTTAGCAATAATATTTGGTAGTTGTGGTAAAGTCAGGTTGGGTAACGGGAAACTTATTTTTTTCCAACATTTTAAGACTATATATAGTCTTAAAAAAAAACTGACCCGACCTGACCCGAAACCCATTCCGACCCGGAACCGTTCCGACCCGAACCCGTTCTGACCCGGACCCGTTCCGACCCGGACCCGTTTCGACCCGAACCAAAACAACCCTTTTTTATAATTGACCCGTTTCGACCCGAACCCGTTTTGACCCGAACCCATTTTGACCCATGACCCGACCCAACCCGTTTGCCAGGTCTGTCTACTCTATTAGATTTTGGTCAACTATATACAAATTTAGAACTATATCTATATGTACTAACCCGATAACGCCAATTAAAAAATTAATATCACATCTAAAAGTTAAACACTAAACAGATAAACGACAGTCTGCTCATCGCCTCAATGTTTCATATCGTTACCCTAAGTCAATTGTCTCTTGCTCTCAACGTCATCGTTCGTGCAATATGATAATCGTCTCGTCGGCCACAACATTTTTATTCATAAAAAAAATATTACACAATGAAATATGCTTGTTTATTAAGACATAAAAACTTGAGACCCTACATTGTCACTGTCTCTCTCAACAAATTTAAATCGGCCGACACGGTTGTCCAAATCGCTCGAACTTCGCTCGCCGCTTGCTCGAAATATTTAATGCTCGGAAAATGCTCGCTTGATTTGTGGCTTGGTTTTAAATGAGCCGCTCCGCTCGGTTCGGTTCGGTTTGTAAACGAGCCAAGCACGAGCAAAGGTCCGCTCGGTTCGACTCGGCTCGTGAACAGCCCTAGATACATGGAACTTTTTGGCATTGCTCAAGAAGGATCATTTAGTAAAAAACTATGAAAGACTGTATAATTAAGAAAGTATTAACCATGGAAGAGTACTAAGAATTATGAGCGTAGATTTGGCGTGGGTTGAGTGTGAAACCACGATAAATGGATTATATGATTTGTTCCCATATGATTAACAAACTATTGTTGCTATTTGATGATTGTTTAATTTGCTTCAAGTGTATGACTTGTCACTAAAAGATAACTAACTACATGACCAACGGAATTGAATAACCAACCAACCCAACACATTCATTGAAGAAAAAATGAGTATGTGTGAGTTGATGTAGATCTAACATTCACAACCAAGATAAAATCTACACTACCTGGATGTGAAAGAGCTACGGGATTTAGATTATGCGGATTTGTCCTTATGAATGAATGAGCTACTAGAAAAAAGATGACATGCGAAGTACAAGAGATGAAATTCTACTATAATATGTGAAGAGTAAGAAATAACGGTTGATGAGACAATTCTAGGAGATGTAGTCGACAAGTCGCTTACAATATAGTAGGAAAACATGGCGAATATGGAATTTACAAGAAATGACGATGCAAATCAGTGATCGAAGATGACCCTTAACATGAGAAGGATAAAAAATATCACATTGTTGTACAAAAAAAAATTATATATACATAAGCATGATTATGATGTTATATAGGGTAGGGATATGGTAAAAAGTGTCTAAAATGTGAGAATGGTAAGAAGTGTTTTAAACCATTGGATATTTGATCTAATGGTTGAGATCAATAGGGTATAAAATGTAAATTGTGTTTTAATTAGAAGGACCTTATGTAAAATTAAAGGGCAATAGTGACTTTTCCAACGTTTCAAATATGGTAACCGTTTCAAAACCCCCCATCAATCTCCTATAAATCAGCGAATTTATGGTAACTGTTTCAAAACCCCCAATCAATCTCCTAAAAAATCAGCGAATTTCTCGTACTGAAATAAATTCTTCGATTTCCTTCACAACAACTTTTTATAACACTATAAAGAACGGTATATTACATGATAAAACACTATACGAAGATATAACACTATCTGTTTACTGTAAGACACTATACATAAATAAAACACTGTTGATGGGGGATAAAACACTATGAAAAGGAACAATATATTACATGATAAAACACTATAGGAAGATATAACACTATCTGTTTACTGTAAGACACTATACAAAATAAAACACTATTGATGAGGATAAAACACTATGAAAGGAACAGTATATTACATGATAAAACACTATAGAAAGATATAACACTATCTGTTTACTGTAAGACACTATACAGAATAAACACTATTGATGGGGATAAAACACTATGAAAAGGAGATTAAAGATACCTGTACATAATATAACACTATTGACTGGGGAATATAACACTACAACAAGAACTTACCGTAAACAATTAAATGTATAGAACAAATCGAATTCGAATCACATCCCTAATATATCGTCTGATATTTTTGGCAGTTATCTTTGGAAATCAATTAATTAATAAGAATGGACAATTACTAATATATCATTTTGAATTAATTAAGATAAGGGACACTTGTCATTCCCAAATTATTTCTCACACTTCTCACAAAAGTTAGACTTTTTACAGGATCCTCTACCTATGATGTATTACAGTATTAGTCGCTTATAAGTGGGTTGTTAAGAGTTTGGTATTCTAGTATTGCGTACGAGTCACAACATTGCCTTTGTAGCATATTAGCACAATTCCATTTTAGCATATCTAGAGTTGACATGTATTAAAAGAGATAGTTATAGTTAATTGTAGGCGTTAGTTAATGTCACAGATTATTTTCTATAATATTTAAAATAATTTGGTTGCAGAAAAATATATTCGTAAAAATCATTACTCTATAAGTACTATTTTCTTGGTGGTGCTTCTGTACTCGAATGCGTTTTTTTAAGTCCAAATTTACTTTATTGTCCGATTATATGATGCTAAGTCAAACTTTATAGTTTATAGTTCCGAAACAAAAAAATTATAATATTTTTGTTTTATTATTTAAATTCCGAATATACAACTTGTATGTCTTTGAAATATTACATGTTTTAGATGATTAAAATTTTAAAATCTAACAATGATTACCTTCTGTTCAGGAGACAAAAGATGAATTATTTAAAGGTCGTGTGGGTGGTACGGCGAGTGCCAACCTTTGGAATATAGCACTTGTCACCTATCCCACCTCATCCTCTTTATGTTGTATTTAATATTATATTCATTATAAATATTCCTTTTTTGATATAGTTTTTGTTTTATTTAAATATTTAACAGTCGGGAGAGAATCAAACACAAAGATTAATTTAGCTAGTAAGGATTAGAAAGGCAAAATTTAAAAATAAACTGTAAGGATATTTTAGTCAATTTTATCCAAACCCTACTTCTCTCGTTACAACTTCAAAATTCACCATTTTCAAAACCCACAATTTTCAACATTTTCTTCACTCCTTATCTCAATAATCACTACATTATAGTGTGATTATCGTCACCAATCAATAATTCAAACACCAAATCAACGCGTTTTTCAACTTTTTTTTGAAGAAACCCAGTTTAATTTCGTAAAATATCTCAATTTTTCCTATGATTTTGAAACGAATCACTCGATTTGTTCGATTTGATCGCTGATAAGTGTTTCTAGCATTCAAATTTCGCCAATCGTTGAAGAAATCTGAAAAAATCGGCTTCGGTCTATTTAAGAATATTTTCAATTGCATTTTTACGAACTGAGTTTTTGAATTGAGTCATTGTGTTTTACAAATGAATGAAATAAAACACTTTTTTTTGTATTTTTAGTCCATTGCGTTTTAAAAACAACACATTTTATTGTGTTTTTAGTCCATTGCGTATTAGGTAAAATACATTTTATATGTTTTTAGTCAATTGCGTTTTAGGTAAAACATATTTTTATGTGTTTTTAGTCAATTGCGTTTTATAATAAACATTTTTTTTTGTGTTTTTAGTACATTGTATTTTAGAAAAAAACACATTTCTTTGTATTTCTAGTTAATTGCATTTTAGAATAAACACTTTTTTTGTATTTTTATTACATTACATTTTAGAAAAAAAAAACACATTTCTTTATGTTTTTAGTCCATTATGTTAAAAAAAAGACTTTTTTTTTTTGTTTTTAGTCCATTGCGTTTTAGAAAAAAAAAATACATTTATTTGTGTTTTCTGGCCATTGCGTTTTAGAAATAAGATATTTTTTGTGTTTTTAGAAATACATTTCTTTCTGTTTTTCAGCCATTACGTTTTAGAAATAACACATATCTTTTGTGTTTTTTGTTTATTGCGGTTTAGAAACAAGGCATTTTTTGTGTTTTTTATCAATTGCGTTTTTTTAAAAAAAAAGTCATTTTTATGCTTTTTGTCCATTACGTTTTACGCATCTGGGTTTTCGAAAAAAAATAAAAAATATAACAAGAGTATACTCGTTTTAAAGATAAAATAATGTCGTATGAAAGAGTTGTTAACGTTTAAAAAACAGGGGGAGAATTGAAGGAGAGAGAAACTATTGCTTTAGATTGACTAGAATAACCCTAAACAAACTCACGCGTCTCATTTTTTATCAATTATACTCATTTAATCCAAGCTCCTGATTAATCAATTGATGATCAAAATTACTTCTTAGCCTTTCTAGTCAAAATAAACTTACTAGTATATCCTGATCCTATAACACATAGCTATATTTATCAAGGTTTATACTTAATATTCTTTAATTATATCTATAAATGAATTTATAAGAATGTATGGAAGTAAATATGAGCATTGTTATTATGTTATTGTTATTATTATTTGTACTATTACATCGGGGGCGAATGATCAAGTGACCAAGAGGAATTATTTTTTATGTGTTATCTAGCATCTCATATTGTGGATTTATGGATGAGTTATATATGAAGAGTGATCATATTCATTATGCATATTCAAAGTTTATCATGGTAAAATGAATTTTAGGTACGTCACTAATTATATTATCATATAGGTAGAGAATCCTGTAAAAAGTGCTTAAAGTGTGAGAATTGTATTATAACACTATATATAATACTATATAACACCATATAAACACCGTATAATAATATGTAACACCATATAATACCATATAACACTATGTAACACTATATAACATTATATAACAAATATAACACTATAGTTTGTCTGATAGTATGTCTATGATAGATGTATAGTGTTATATAATGTTATATAGTGTTACATAGTGTTATATGGTATTATATGGTGTTACATACTGTTATACGGTGTTTATATAGTGTTATATAATATTATATATAGTGTTATAATACACTTCTCACACTTCTCACACTTTAGCCCCTTTTTACACTATCCTTACCCTTATCATATATAATATAATATAATATAATTCATTATAGAGATGATAAAATATTTATCAGGGTAAAATGAATTTTAGGTATGTCACTATCATATTATCATATAGAATATATTCATTTTAGGTATTTTTAAGTAATTACGTGTTAACCTCAATAACAAATAATAAGAATTAACATAAACAAATGATTAAATAATTTAATATAAACAACAAATTAACTTAAATAGACATTTTATATAAATAAAACAATTAAAAGTAATAAAGACAATAAAATAAAAAAGAAATTTACAAATGAATATGAATATATGTATGTGGGCTACAAACTCAATATCTTTAAAACTTTTTTCTTCTTCTTTATGTTTGGACTTTAGAACCCTAAGCTTGAACAAATGAAAACAAAAACTTTGAAGAGTCTCGAGCCAGAGACTCTTGTATTGACAAGTAAGCGCAAAAACATTAAAACTACAACAATGTTAATGTTAATGTTAATATTTCTTTGTAAATCTTTTATATATAAAAATAACTAGAGAAAAATAGTTTTGGTCATGTTCGGTGACACACCCTCTAAGACGACCATGCTAGCAAGTAGCTAGCTCAACTCAGTCACATGAAAAACAATCATACAACACTCAAAAGTAAGTGAAATTTGAAGATTTCCATCCACATTGGTTGACTATAGAATTGTTGGATTTTGCTCTGACATCGACCCATCTTGAGATTCCTTTTCTATTGAAATTCGTGCTTTGCACTTTTGCTGGTACATTCTGCCGATGAAGACTGTTGTTGATTGCTATGTTGCCACAAGAAGTTTCTATTCTATTAATCATGATATCTTCTTGTTGCCATATTATACTCGCCTCTTTCTTTCTCAGGATGATCAAATATAAAACAATGAGTTAATTGCATATTGCATGTTCGGTCCACACTCCATAAGTATCGGAAATTACTTTGATATGTTAATTGTTCACGATAGGTAACACAGATGGTCCCTGAAGCATGGCGTTTAATTAACTTTCTTTTGTATTTTTTTATTATAATAAAGGGTATTTTAGTAACTTTGAAAAACTTGATGGATTTTTAACCGATCCACTCCAAGTGTTACAATTGAGTGAACTATGGAGACCATCTCTCTACTTCCTGATACTTAAAAACCAAACATGTAATATGAGCAACCGACAGGGACTATCAATGTAATTCATCTGAAATAAGCTCAAAGTCTCAAACAGAACTCAAGTTGTCGGGCTATTCAAATAACTCGTGATTTGTAACTCCTTTGAAATTAGCTTAAAGAGAACTCAAGTAAATTCAACTTGAGGTGGCTGGCTCGCACAAAATTTTCGAGTTAATAAGAGCTCGATCATTAGCTCGCTAGACTGGATATTAGAAAGCTTAACTAAAGCAGACCACATTAAATAGTTCTCAGGCCTCAGCCAAACTGACTCTAGTTGTTCATAAGGGAGCCCATAAAAAAATAAAAAGAACTCTTAACTAAAATGGAAGATTCGAACCAAGCAACAAAGACGCTACTTCAAAATCACCATCTCTGTCCGCCTCTCTCACTACTCTCAGCCAATACAACCTTGGTTATTGGTCCGCTTGCGCATCAAATAGCTGCATCACCAAAAAACTTTGGTGTTTGAACTTTGAAGTTGTATCATTTAGTTTTTTCCTATTACTGTCTCTAGTTGCTCGAGATCTTAACTTGCAAATAATTGGTTAGTTGCATTCCAAAATGCTTGGACTTGTTTCTCTGTATTGATTGGTGTAAGAGGAAGTCAAACTTGTTGAACCACAAGTTCGACTCAAGTTGTAAATGAGTCAAATACAACTTTAAATATCAACTAGATGTGGAGATTTTGAGCTGAGCCTATTTATATAGATATAAGTCGGAGCGAGTTGAGAATGGCTCAGCTCTAGGGTGTGCATTATTTGAATTGGACTAGAAAAATCCGAAATTTGATTCACGCCGAATTCAAATTCAATTTCAGTTTTTTACATTTTGAATTCGAATAAGTTCATATTCGAATTAAGTTTTAAAAATGTCAAGCCTGAATAAACCAAATACCCGAAACCTGATTCGATGAACACCCTATTGCTCTTTAATTTGCCCTAGAAATGATACATAAGATTAAGGCAAAATGAGAATAGTGATGAATTAAGGTATATCAGATATGATAATGATGTTATAACGGTCTTCATCCAAGAAACCCAAATTTCAATTGCAGGCTGAAGTCCCATTGCAAATATTGTAACTAGGGTTTTCAAAGGCAAAATGGTGTCTATCCACTTTAAGGACCATTAATGTTACATGGGAGTGAACAATAGGGACCTTCCATGTACTTTTTGATACCTAGGGACCAAAGATGCAGTATGAGAAACTCGTGGACTATTCGAGTATCCGTATAATTCCTTTGAAATTAGCCCAAAGAGAACTCAAGTTGCCGGAATTTTTAACTCTTTTAGAGTTAGCTCGAATAGAATGTGGGACGTCGGCCTATTCAAATAGCTTGTGGTTTGTAACTCCTTTGAAATTAGCTCAAAGAGAACTCAAGTAACATCAGCTTGAGCTAACGTGGCTGGTACAAAATTTTCAACTTAATAAGAGGTCGTTGATTGGCTCGATCGACTGAATATTAGAAAGCTTAACTAAAACAGCCCAAATAAAATAGCTTTAGCCGAAGTTAACAAGCTCTTCATGAGCAACTCCCCATATGAAACCCAACTAAAAGGGAAGATTCGAACCAAGCAACGAAAGCACTGCACCTTCACAATCATCATCTTCGCTGGCCTCTCTCACCACTCCCGACCAATACAACCTCGAGATCGGTCCACTTGCGAATCTAATATCTACGTCACCCAAAAACTTATGGTGTTTGTTGAATCGTTTATAGTTTTTTTCCTATTCTCGTCTCTAGTTACTCAAGATCTTAACTAGCAAGTAGCAAGCAATCAGGTCAGTTGCATTTCTAAATGCTTGGACTTCGTTTCTCTGTATTGATTTTGCAAGAAGAAAACCTGTTGAACCACATGTTGACTCAAGTTGTAAACGAGCCAAAGATATGTTTAACTATCAGCTCGATGTGGGCTCAACTTAAGTTGTAAACAAGCCAGTTTAATTATCAGCTACATAGCCCAGATTTGGAGATTTTGAGCGTTTCGAGTTTCAGTTGGAGTGAGCTCGGCTCCAGCGGTGTGCGGTATTCAAATCGGACTCAAAAATTCGAAATTCGATTCGAACCTTCGAATAACATATTCGAATTCAGGTGTCAAATCCGAAACAGTTTCAAACACTTTGAATTCAAATCGATTTGAGCACGATGTTAGTTTAAAAATGGTCAAAACCCAAACCGAATACCCGAAACCCAATTCGATAGAAATTGTCCATAAGAACAAGGCAAATTGAATTAAGGCTCTTTATCCAAAAAAAAAAAAAAAAAAAACCCAAATTTCAGCTGCAGGCAAAAGTCCCATAACTAATAGCATTTAGGTTTCAAAAGCCAAAACAATAGACGAATTATGAAATCCACAAACATATAATCGAAACGTGCTTCATCAGATGAAATAACACTAGACAAAATTAAACCCTCAATTAAACTTACTTCTTCTTGCCTTTACCGGCAGCTTTCCGTTTAGGTGGAATAATAATCTCACCCTTGAGCGTCGGAATCTGCATAAACTGATCCAACCCACCATCTCCACCGAACTTCTTACGGAACTTCTCAACCTGATCGGCATCAATCAGGTTTGCAGACCGACTTCCTAAATAAAACGGGTGGTTGCCGGACCACACATCAACCACGTACTCTTTCTTCGTACCTCCGGTCGTAAGAACATGTTCTCCGCTGCAGTAGACCTTGGCGTCATCGTAGAATTCCGGGTGGATGTCTTTCTTCCGGCATGTCCACCGTGGTTGATTTGGGGATGTGTCTGCTGCCAACTGAGAAAGAAAAGTAAAGGGTTAGTTTGGAAGATGGTGAAAGTAGAGGGGTTTGAGTGTAAAGTATAAACCTTTTTGATGGAGAGTGGTGGCGGAGAGTTTCTTTGGAGGAAGGAGTTGGATAGGCTTAGTGCCATTTCTGTTGTTGATGTGGTGAGAGGAAGAATGACGAAGAAGAAGATAATGGATGGATGAAATGAAATAAAGGGGTTATACAAAGTTACAGAGAGATCCAACTAATGTAGCATAATGACACTTTTACCCCTCCACTTTTTTTTATTATTATTAAGAGTGAATTTCAAGGATTGTCCTTTATCGTTATACCCATTTTCAGGCGTTGTCCTTTATGTTCAAAATTGACGAGTTTTGTCCTTTATTTTTTCATATCATATACGTTTTGTCCTTTAGGCCTAACCCAGTTAGTTTTTCAGTTAAATTTGGTCATGTGCTTTGCACATGAGGGCATTTTTGTCAATTCAAAGGTAAGTTCAACGGCAGATTTACAGCTCAAAGCTTCTGCAACCTTTGAATTGACAAAAATGCCCTCATGTGCAAAGCACATGATCAAATTTAACTGAAAAAACTAACTGGGTTAGGCCTAAAGGACAAAATGTGTATGATGTGAAAACATAAAGGACAAAACTCGTCAATTTTGAACATAAAGGACAGCGCCTGAAAATGTGTATAAAGATAAAGGACAATCCTTGAAATTCACTCTATTATTATTGTTGTTATTATCATTGTTATTATATTTCTAATTTAGTATTTCAAGACTCTGCTGACCAATGAAATGAAAAATGTATTATTTTTTATATAAATCATACAAGCTTAAATGATTCTTGAAAATATTAAACAGATAATCGACCAAATTTATAGAGGCTGCTGCTATCTTTCTTCTGAGTTAAATCTGTTCCAAGCTGCCTGTTGAAAACATATAAAAATGTAATTATAATCAATTTACAAAAGGTATTATTACATTTTGAAAAAGAAGGGGGAAAATGGAAATGTGTTGCATACCTTTAGAAGATCAAAAACCTTTTCACATATATACTTCTGCTGAATGCTTGCACCCCTTTGTTGTAGCTTGTCAGGATGCACACACAGAGTCGCCTTTCTGTAAGCTTTCTTGACTGCGCTAGTGGTTATGATCTCGGTTAGTGACACTGGTTGCCAACCACTGTCAGCTCCAAGGATCTGAAGTAAAAAAGTCGAGTTATGAATACATCCCAAAATGATTATATTTAAGAAAATCAGAAAGTTTAAACTTTATTTAGTGTTTTACATACGTATTGCAGGGTTGAAAGCAGTGCACGCAAGTTCCCTTCTTTCCCACCTGACCACCTTTTGATATCAGCATCAAGATTCTCTGCTAACCGCTGCAATTACAGTTGAATACCAAAATGTAAAGGACATAAAGATTGCATTAACAAGTAGTAAAAATTTGATTCAAGAGATTATTACACTTCTCTCGGCTTGTTCTCTAAGAACAAGCAGATCACGCATCTCTTTCTCTGCAAGAGCTTTCGCCTGAAAAAGATAACATTGAAGTACAAGTTTACGACATCAACGACTAAGATGTAGTTAAATTATGGACAAGTGGCAAGAAACATACCGCGCGCTCCATAATCCTGTTATGCTTTTCTAATTTTGCTTTAGTTCTCAAAGCTGATTCAGCATTTGTATGATTTATAGCAGAAGTGGTTTGATCGGTCTCGTTAATTTGTATTTTTGGCTCAGACAATTTCTTCTGAGAAATCGCTTTTTCTAAAGCGCGTTGTCTAGCCTCTGCAGTGGCTCTCTCTACTGCCGCACGTTCTGCTTTGAGTTTCAATTTTGCACTAGTTTTATCAGAAGAAGCTTTAGTGACCTTTTCTTGAGTGTCGGCGATCACTCTTTGTCTAACTTCAGCAAATGCACGTTCCCGAGCTTCACGAATCGCTCTGTCCACAGCTGATTTTATTCTCTCCTGCTCCTTTTCTTCTTCATTTTGCTTTTTCTCCACTATTTTGTGTGGATCGGATTCTCCGCTTTTATCATCCGGTTCTTGTGTTCCTGTTTCCGTTTTTGTTCTAATTTCAGGTGTTTGTTCATGAGATTGTTGGAGGTTGTTGTCTTCTTTCTCGACCGTTTCTTCTCTTTCTTTGTGTCCTTTCACTTCTATCTCCATACCAAGTATTGTGTCTGAAGATGATTCAGATCGTGCATCGTTTTGTACAAAATCCACATCAGCTAAACCAAAGTTTGCCAGATCATCAGATTTTGCATCACATCCATCCTCATTGTCTTCTGTTTCATCGGAAGAAATGTTCTCATTCATCACCTTTTCTAATGCTTCTGTGTCTTCCACTTGGAAATCATGACCTGTGTTACTGCCACTGCTGACATCATCAATCTCTTGACTTGAATCTGCGTTGTTGTCGTTTTGGTCAACTTTGCAGGCGTCTTTTGTATCATCCACAATTTGGCTAGCACCAATCACACTCTCACTTTCTTCTTCATCATTGCAATCACTTGATGAATTCTCATAAGTTTCTGGTACCTGAAGCTTATCCTCCTTTTGAGATAAATCATTTGTTTCAACGCTATAATCGTTTCGTACAAAACCCACGTCAGTTAAACCAGAGTTTGCCAGATCATCATACTTTGCATCGCATTCATCCTTGTTGTCTTCTGTTTCATTTAAAGAAACGTTCTCAGTTGTCTCTTTATCTATTGCTTCTGTATCTTCCACTTGTAACTTGTGACCTGAACTGCTGCCCCTGCTGACATCATCAATCCCTTGACTTGATTCCGCATTGCTGACGTTTTGGTAAACTTTGCAGGCCTCCGTATCATTCACAATTTGGCTTGCACCAATCACTCTCTTACTTTCTTCTGCATCATCAAAATCAATTGATGATTTCTCGTAAGTTTCCGGTACCTGCATCTTATCCAGTTTGTCATTTTCTTTCTCTTTTATTTCATAATCTTCTTTTTGAGACAAATCATTTGTTTCAATGCTAAAATTACAAGTTTCTGCATTTTTAATCATTCCCACCTCACAAACGTTATTAAACTTCTCTTCCGCTTTCACTTCTCTCTCATCTTCAACTTGACTCACTGCACTTTCCATTTTTTCATCAAGTTCTTGTTCAAGATTCTCTTGCTTATCAGTTACAAAAAACTCAAATGGTTCTTCACAGAATTTCTTCTCGTAATCATTTTCATCAGATTTACCACGTATCTCTTTCTCATCTTCCACCTTTTGATCCACAGTTGAGTTGTTTGATTCGGTATCTCCTAGTTTCTTTTCTAAGCTTTCAAGTACATGCAAACCACCTTCATGTGAATTATTTTCGATCGGTTCGGATTCTGTTTCACCAACAACTCTTTTAGAACTGCAAAGTATCTTACTTTCTCTTAGTTCAACAGGATACTGTATCGGTATCTCAGCGTTCTTACCTAATTCTGGAATTTTCCCATGTAGTTCATGGATAACCTTTTTAGCACCAAAGAGCTTCTCGCCATCCATAAAGTCCGGAAAAACTACTGTGCTTTCATGTTTATGATCTTTTTCTTTCATTTTATCGTCTTTTTCTTTACACTCTTCACCTCCCTTTACATTCACCGTTTTAGCTTTAACTTTCAAGCTATCTTTGAAACTTTTGCTTGAAAATCCTTTCTTTCTTCCCACTGATTCTTTTGCAATTCGAATATTTTCTTGAGCCTTTTCTATAGCTTTTCTTAAAGCAGCTGCAGAAATAGCTGCTGCAGAATTGACATCAAGTTCCTCAGAGTTAGTTGCTAAAGCTGCAGGTGGTGGTGATACGTTCGGGGGGTGTGATCTCAGATCGGCCTGAAATTTCTTAAAATTTCTATCATCAGATATGGATTCATCTTGACCGTATCTGCTTCTAGATTCAACAGCACTTTGTGAAGTTTGTTTCTCATGAAAATCCCCCTTGCTGGAGTCCGCACCGGGATGAATATTACTTGTTATATATGATTTTTGGTTCTCGGCTTCCTTGTTTGGTTGAGATGGTGCAGGTGGTGATAATACTTTGGAGGGATGTGGTTTGAGATCAACCTCAAAAGTCTTGAAAATATCATCATCGGATGATGATTCATCTTGACCATATCCACTTCTAGATTCAACAGCACTTTGCGAAGTTTGTTTCTCACGGAAGTCCTCCTTGCTGGAGTTCATACTGGGTTGAATATTATTTGTTATATCTGATTTTTGGTTCTCGGCTTCCGTGTTTTGTTGAGATGCTGCAGGTGGTGATAATACTTCAGAGGAATGTGGTTTGAGATCAACCTCAAAGGTCTTGAGAATATCATCACCAGGTGAAGATTCATCTTGAACGTATCTACTTCTAGATTCAACAGCACTTTGTGAAATTTGTTTCTCATGAATATCCTCCTTGTTGGAGTTCACACTGGGATGAGCATCGTTTGTTATATATGATTTTTGGTTGTCAGTCTCCTTGTTCGGTTCAGAAACAGCAGATGGTGGTGATACCTTGGAGGGACATGGTTTGAGATCAACCTCACTAGCCTTGAAAATTCTATCACCGGATAAGGATTCATCTTGAACGTATCTACTTTCAGATTCCACAGCACTTTCTGAAGTTTGTTTCTCATGAAAATCCCCCTTGCTGGAGTTTACACTGGCATGAATATCATTTGTCATATACGTTTTTTGTTTCTCAATCTCCTTGTTCGGTTCAAAAACTGCAGGCGGCGATGATCCTTTGGAGAGAGATGGTTTGAGATCAACCTCTAATGCGTTGATTACTTTATCGCCGGATAAAGATTCAACATGACTGTATCTATTTGCAGATTCAGCAGCACTTTGTGAAGTTTGTTTCTCGTGAAAATCCCCCTTGCTGGAGTTTACACCGGGATAAATATTATTTGTTATATATGTTTTTTGGTTGCCAGTCTCCTTGTTCGGTTGAGAAACTGCAGATGGTGATACTCTGGAGGGATATGGTTTGAGATCAACCTCAAAAGTTTTTAAATTTCTATCACCGGATAAAGATTCATCTTGACCGTATCTACTTCCAGATTCCACAGCACTTTGTGAAGTTCGTTTCTCATGAATATCCTCCTTTCTGGAGTTCACACTGGCATGATTTGTTATATTTGATTTTTGGTTCTTGATCTCCTGGTTCGGTTCAGCTGCTGCAGAGGGTGATGATACTTTGGAGGGAGATGGTTTGAGATCAACTTCCAAAGTCTTGATTATTCTCTCGCCGTATAAAGATTCAACTTGCTGTTTACTTCTAAATTCAGCAGTACTTTGTGAAGTTTGTTTTTCGGGAACATTCCACTCGCTGGAGTTCACACCGGGATGAATAATTTTTGTTTTAGATGATTTTTTGTTTTTGGTCTCCTTCTTGGGTTGAGAAGCTGACTCGTTCATAAAACAAGTAAATCCGGATACAGCAGGTAATTGTGTGACATGTGTTGTCCCATCTAAACCATCTTTACTCCTTTGGCTGATCTTGTTATATGCCATGTTAAACTGCTTTGAGGCATCTAAGGGCTGATTAGACAAATCACCCAAATCATGAGAGCTATGGCTTGCTGAGGGAGCACAGGCCCTACAAACAATATCATTTACGGAAAAAGGTTATGTTTTTTAATTAAACGTCAAAACATTAACCCTTAAACCTATATTGTAAGGTTGCTACAATGTTACATCTACCAAGTCACATGGCAGCAGCCATATAATCAAGAATCAAGATTTGCTATTAAAGAAGTTCAAGTAATGCCATAAAGAGTAACACAACATAAATGATTAAATCCATTGACAAATAGAAATTACTTCTCTTCTAATTCGTGATACTACTACCCTCAATGGCGTTGCAAATCTAGAAAAAAGGAAAATATTTCTAATTTGGAACCATAAGACATCTAAAAAACCTTTTTTTAAATGTGGAAAAGTTGTCTCAACTCAAATAGGCTAAAGTAGGGATGAGCATATCGGTATCCGATGCCGAACCGATACCGATACCGCCTAATAATTACAACTTACAATAAAAAGAAATGCTACAATGAGCAAGTGCAAACATTGAATCCTATCCTCCCCAAAATGTCATCCCTCAAAGTTTAGATGTCAACATTCTGTGACAGGCCAAATGTTCCGGATAGGTTCTACTAGGAAACAAAATATCCTTAATACATGGATTTTGCATTTCGGAGTGTCTCAAGTCTCAACTCAACAATTAAGGAAATATGTGCCCGCTATCAGGCCTCAGGCGGTGGCACATCGCCTACTTCCCTAATGAGTCCAAAGCAGGACGATACCAGTGAACCTCGAGCCTCAATCTCATGCGGACGAAACAGCCGGTCATTGTTCATTCAACAACACGGCTACTACGAGACAACGAAAACCTCTTAGAATCTTAGATCTCAAAAATTGGACTATCAAAAATGAGGAATAATATACATATGCAAAAAAGCTATCATCTCTCTTCTCTCTTACTTAATATTTCTTTACATAACTTAATCAAACACAACCACATTGCTATAATTAGGGGAAAACTGCATCATCTTCACCAACTAACAAAAATCAATTTCTTTCAAACACTTAAAATAAAAAAAAATTACCTAGCTTCATCTCGAGCAACCATTTCTTCGTAACAAATCGCAATATCCTGATCACAAAATCCGCCAAATATCATGCCGTAATCCGGCTTCGTACTCCAGATTTCCATATTCAAACCACCAGAAGCTTCTTCTAAAGTAGAAAGATCGAGTACCGGAATCGAAGAATCAGTGGTAAAAATCTCACTGTAGTCTTCAACGGTAAAATCCGGAGGTCCGTCGTGCTTCCGGCGGTGGCCGGAGAAGACGCCGTCGTAAGCATTTTTGCCGGAAAAGTTATTGGCATTTGGAAGCTTTCGTTTGTGAAAAGGACGTGAGAGAGACTCCATTACTCTCTCTCTCTCTCACTGGATCTCTGTGAGAATTATCTAGGGTTTGATTACGTTGTGTGTGTGTTAGATATTATTATTATAAAGTTCACTGTAAAAGTGTTGGTTTTTGTTTGTTTGTTTGTTTGCAGGGGAATTATGCAGGAAGAGGACAAAGGGGCGGTGGAAGAGAAGGTGTGTCTTTATTTGGTGAAATTTAATGTCAAGGGTATAAATGTAATTTAAAAGATTCTAAAGTATGAATGATCAAATCTAGTGTAATCAACTTTTTTGTGTGTGATTGGATTGTAACTTGTTCGATATGATGATGATGATTATAAAGAGGATATGGATTATTTGATTAATGGATTAAAGCATCAATTATGTTTTTAACAAAAAAAAAAAAAAAAAAAAAACATAAGAGTAATGAGAGTAAATAAAAGGGGTATTATA